>NW_010228830.1:32064-32835 GCF_000690775.1 Eurypyga helias
CCCAGGTCCTTTTCCACCAGGCAGCTTTCCAGCCGCTCACCCCCAAGCCTGTAGCACTGCAGGGGGTTGTTATGGCCCAAGTGCAGGACCCACCGCCTGGCCTTGTTGAACCTCATAAATGGCCTCGGCCCATTGATCCAGCCTGTCCAGATCCCTCTGTTGAGCCTTCCTACCCTCAGGCAGATCAACACTCCTGCCTAACCCGGTGTCATCTGTAAACTTACTAGTCTTCCAACAGACTGCAGTGAAGCTATCAACTGCAGCTTCTTTACAACAAATTCCAAGCAAAAGATCGTATTATAGGAATATACCAGAGCACAGCCAGGCTCAGAAGTTAGAAAAGTCTAAGGTAAGGCTGCCCAAGCAATGGTTTTTTGGCCTTCTATGACAAATGCAGCACAAGCATGTCAGAGGAAACTATGAAAATGGTAACTCTATCACTACGTTCAGTCTCTTGGTAACAAAAGACTGGACTAAGCACCCACGAGGGATGGTATACCTGGCCAGAGGGCTTTTACAAGTGTTTGGCAACGTTAGGAAAGGGGCACAGTCAAGAACACCGGGTTTCCTTCCACGCTCTGAAAATCAGTACGCTATGGTGAACAGACACTTGCCCAGTTTTATTCCTTTTCCCACGTCTCTACCAGATTTTGTCTCCCACCATCCTAGCCACAGTTCTCATGACCACAAACCCAAGAACTTCTCTACACTTCTGCACTGAACTGTTGTCTTCCTGTGCTAAGCCAGGCCATCTTTTCCTCCTGTTCACTC
>NW_010228830.1:32856-35424 GCF_000690775.1 Eurypyga helias
CTGGCCTCCTCACTAGCTCAACCTGTTTCTATAGTCAGCCACCGTTACCTCCCTAGTTCAAGCACTGATTTGCCTGCTTGTGTACTGTCTGATGGAATCCCTTTCCCAGCACCACCTAATAAGCTGCATTCCCAGTTTCTATATCCAAACACCTCTTTCTCCACAGCAAAGTGTGTCCTTTCTGCATTTAAGTTAGCTTCTTTTTCCATATAACCTATGGTACCAGCAAGGGTGGAGAAGGCGGGTAGGGTACACAGCTCAAGAGGGCAGGACACAGTTTCCCCCCGACTCTCCTCTCAGTTTTCCCAGCCACTGCCCAGTCTCTAACAGCCAGAGCTACAGCTGCACTAAGAAAAGAGAAACAGAGATTTAAATATGCCAGAAGAAATCTCCATTTTGCTATCCCAAGGGACGTTAACTACATTGCTGCTACACCTGACATGTGAGACCAGGCCAACCTTCATCATTCAGGTTTTTTAACTGCAGGTTAGGCAAGCTAGTCCACTGTTCTGCTGCTAGGACATTATTTTTACTAGATTTAATTCAAATCTCTCCCGTTGCAATTTAAGGTCATTATTCCTTGCTCTCAAAGTCACAGAAAGATTTTTCACTCCCTCTCCACAGTGGCAACTATCTACACCTATCTATCTATCTCAGCTCAGTTATCTCACATCTCTTCTTGCCTGCATGGAATAGAGTTGTTTAAACATCCCCTTGTAGGCCATTTTTGACAGATCATCTGCTCCCCCCTGTGAATGGGAAAACTTCAGGAATTTTTAGCTGTAAAGTTTTAGTAAATCTCTGAGCATGCAGAGATTTACTAACAAATGACAACTTGAGCCTAATTCAGAATTTTTTCCCCCTCAGATAGACATTTCTTGACATCCCTCCAAAAGATGAACCAGAGAGTATGCCAAGCATGTTCACACAGTGAGTGTCTGACATGACATTTCAATTATTTTTACAACTTTTAGAGTGTATCACATGGGATAAAACTGATTCAAGAAGAAAGGAAGACCTCCCCTGTCAAATGTACAAGTTCATAGATTTTAATATTTTCAGAATTGATTTATGCTGGATACATTGAATCAAGCTGACGAAATATGAGAACAAGTAGTATGGCCATACATTTTATTAAAAAATGGCAGTTCAGTCACTTCATCTGCAGTGATACAACATATTTTGATACAGAGTATCAGAAGACTGCAGTCCTGATATAATCAGCAATACATTCCCCTCAGTGTCACAAGTTACACGCACAGAAAAAAAATCTGCACTTACTCCCAGGTAGTATCTACCCCATATCCTCTAAGAAAGCAGCAGCTTAGTATGGAAAGTCTTGATCCTGCAACGCTTGCACATGTGTTCCCACTGAACTTGCTCACTGGTATTAATAAACTGCATGTGAGTCCTCAAAAGTTAAATGCTTGAAACTAAGACCAAAGTAAGACTAAATCAAAAACCCCAATTCTGGTCTACATAGGGAAAGGCCTGTGTTTTGAGAGTATAATGAAACATCCACAGCATACTGTCACAAAGGAACAGCTCTTTGAATGGCAGTTCCCGTTCTGAAGCTGTTTAAATCACCGTAAAAACACCGCATACTGGTGCGAAGAAGCACCTTAACACAGCAGTGGGAAAGGGTTATGAGAGAAACACACTGAACATGCAGCACTGGTATTCTACACCGCCGCTTTGTGGTGGTCTGGCTGCACTAAAAATAGGCTTTAAAGGTTTCCAGGAGTGCTAGAAACTGGTAAACATCATGTGCACGCATGGAGGTAGCTTACCTCTGCTACTCGAGGAAGACGACCTTGATGATGAACGTGATGAGGAAGAAGTGGATGTGGTGCTAGAAGACGATGTAGATGAAATGGAGGATGATCTGCTTCTACTGCGTTTTCGTTTCCTTTTTTCTTTTCCTTAGAATAACACAAGGCAACAGTGACAAGCACGCTAAGAGCAACGATCTACAAAAAAGACTTCACAGAACTTAAACACAACACCCACCTATTTTGAAGGGCTGGTTGTGTTTTTTTCCCCTCTCCCAGTGTGCCCTGGTCTGTTACCATTAGCAAGTGACAATGGTCAGTATCAGGGTCGAACATGGTACCTGACACGAAGGGTAAGACACACCACAGCACGGAAACAGACTCACAGTGCCTACCTTGGACTTTCAGCCCTTCTTGCGAAGTTGCACACAGCGCCCTACTTTTTTCATCCTTCATATTGTCCATATCTAGCGAGAGACAAAAGTACATCCAATAACATCATTTCCAAAATACTTTGGCGGGGGGGAAAGGAGCAGCACGGAGACAGAGGAAACCAGCAACATTTCTCAGGGCAGCCCCACCGCCACCCCTATCCAACTGCACCACACGTGCACATTCAGGTCCCCGACCTCCCGCATCAGGAATCAGGGGTCCAAACCCCGTTTTCGTCTCATCTCCGACGAACGCGCCCCCAGCGCAGATGCAGTTTATTTTTGTCCCAGCGGCCACGTTTCGGGTTACCGGCGGACCACAGGATCCCGCCGAGCGCGGCCGCGCAGGAGGCGCCCGGGGTGGC
>NW_010228831.1:0-28603 GCF_000690775.1 Eurypyga helias
GACATGCTGGAGAGGTGGGCCTGTGTCAAACTCATGGAGTCCAGCAAGGCCAAGCGCAAGTTCCTGCACACGGGTCGGGGCAATCCCAAGCACAAGTACAGGCTGGGTGGAGAAGGGATTGAAAGCAGCCCTGAGGAAAAGGACTTGGGGGTACTGGTGGATGAAAAGCTGAACATGAGCCGGCAGTGTGCGCTGGCAGCCCAGAAAGCCAGCCGTATCCTGGGCTGTATCAGGAGAAGTGTGGCCAGCTGGTCGAGGGAGGGGTTCTCCCTCTCTACTCAGTTCTCCTGAGACCCCACCTGCAGTATTGATTCCAGCTGTGGAGGCCTCAACATAAGGAAGACATCGACCAGCTGGAGAAAGTCCAGAGGAGGCCATGAAGATGATCAGAGGGCTGGAACACCTCTCCCATGAAGAAAGGCTGAGAGAATTGGGCTTATTCAGCCTGGAGAAGAGAAGCCTCTGGATAAACCTTACTGCAGCCTTCCAGTACCTGAAGATGGCCTACAAGAATGTTGGTGGGGGACTTTTTACAAGGCCCTGCGGTGACAGGACAAGTGGTAATGGGTGTAGATTGAAAGTGGGTAGATTTAGATTAGATATCAGGAAAAAATTCTTCACGGAGAGGGTGGTGAGGATGTGGAAGAGGTTGTGTCCAGGGAAGTTGTGGATGCCCCATCCCTGGAAGTGTTCAAGGCCAGGCTGGATGAGGCTTTGAGCAATCTGGTCTAGTGGAGGGTGACAGGGGGGTTGGAACGAGGTGGTCTTTAAGGTCCCTTCCAACCCAAAACATTCTCCGATTCTATGATAATTGCAACTAGTTGCTGGAAGACTCTCTTAAAACTTATTTGTAAATTGGTGTGTAAAGAAGCAAGTCAAGCAAGGCTAGTGTGTTTTGAACTATTTTCCAGATCCTAATTCTTCTGTTCTAAAGAAATATACTTTATGTTTTCTTTTCCTGACAAATGCAAATTAAATATTAATTGACTACATTTCAGTGCAGTCATCATATTCTAGGGAAGGGCTGGAAGACTCTCTTAAAACTTATTTGTAAATTGGTGTGTAAAGAAGCAAGTCAAGCAAGGCTAGTGTGTTTTGAACTATTTTCCAGATCCTAATTCTTCTGTTCTAAAGAAATATACTTTATGTTTTCTTTTCCTGACAAATGCAAATTAAATATTAATTGACTACATTTCAGTGCAGTCATCATATTCTAGGGAAGGGTGGAGGAGCACACAGAAGGAAGTTGTTTGTTTTTACCAGGGCAACCAAGTGCTTTTCTCTGTGTATGTTGAATGAATGAATGAATCAGTCTACTTCAGCACCCAATTGCTTAGATCAATAATTATTCAAGAAACAATACTGCCTTGGGAAAATCTATAGTAATAAAAAAGAAACCTGGATGGGCTGAATAACCTTTTCAGGCAGATATTTATCTCCAAATGAAGCTATTTTTTTAAAGTTTCTATTCTCTATAAAATGCATTATTGGATGGTTAAGAAATAATCAGATTGTTAGTGTTTAGAGTCTGGAGTTCAGGTTGGCAGTGAAATAAAGCATTAATGGATGGTATTCTCAGATGTATAGCCAGGAAGATTGTTAGGTTTTAAGTATAAAGTCAAAGTGGCAACATGAGCTGAATCTATGCATCTGTACTCTGGTGACAACTGTTACCATTACGAATATGAACAGATAGCAGGTTCTAATTAACGTTACAAGCCAGAGGGAATAGGCATTAAGAAAGAAAAGAATAATTCCGTGAATAAATTGCACTTGATTTACTAGTTCACAAAAAAGGTCTAAAAATTAGTATCTGAAATTACTTTAAATACAGCATCTATCAAACCACAGAACAATAATCAAGTCGACCTAATTAGAACACTTATAACTATAAGCAGCATGTAGCATGTTCTTATCTTGACGTGGGGAGACCAAGTAGTCCCCTAAGTGCCAGTTAATCTACAACAAACTTTTGCTGAGACCTAGGAGAAACCCCTACAGCAGCTATCTGCTTACTTTAGATGTCAGACTACCCAGAACGTAGCTTCTTGTACTCACTGCATCTGCATTAAAAGCAACTTCTGTGTGCACACCATGAGCTGGACCATGAAAGGTCCTCAAGCAAATTGCACAGCACTTCGTAGGTGCAGTTATGTCCATAAATGTAGGTTTATGTATAGGTGTCACTTTTACTTAACACTTCTGCTTACTTAGTATTCTTTCACACCAGTAATCTTTAAATACGAGACAAACATTGTCTCTATAGATGTATAGCTTTTAAGAGTGGACATAGACCAGATTCCTAAAGTGATGGTGAGCATTATGATACTGTGTTCATTACCAGCACCTCTGGATAGGTAACACTGCCTTGCTGGCACTGATCAGTCTTGTTCCCAGGGAAGGGTTTAGTCATACCTTTAGGTAACTGGGCTACAAAACTTATGGGAAGCCTATGCTAAGGCAAATGCCTAACCAACTTCCTCTCACTAGGTGCACTGACTGTTTTCTCCATTTTCAGTAGTTTTGGGAGTAGTAGGGTTTTGGTCCATTGAAATAAGTTCTTTTAGCTAAAATCAGTTTTGAAAGTGTGCTTTGAAAATTTGAAGACATGATTGGAATGGTAAATTTCTAGACTGGTTTCCACAAGCATATTGTGATCTGGGAATGGCAGGCCATAAACACAAATTAGTAAGTTTGATGAGTTAGAAATGCTTCACTAAACTGAAGTATTTTATTAAATTACCCATATGCATGCACACTAGTAAGATTTTTTTTTTTTCTCTCTTGCCTTGAAGGGGCAGCAGCTACTGGTGTTGGAAAGGAGAGAAATGAGAAAAGGCAAAATTAATTCTGTACCTCATTTGATTCATATTATCCTTTTATTTTCTTCTCCATATGCCTGTATTCCCTTCCCTGCCTCAGCTTTTAAAAAAACAGTCCAGGCTTAGGCTCTTCCAATAGCCTCTAATGAGCTCAGAAACCCTCACTGCTTCATATAAACTTGCACGTGTTTGTGATTTGTCATGGAGACAACCAGCCATTTCAGCGATGGCTGACGGTCTCCTCAGGAAGGTTTTTAGCCGTAGCTTCACGTTACGCTAGTCCTGCCCAAGAAAAACAGAGCTCTGAGTGCCCAGGTCAATGTTTGCAGCAGTAGCATGCCTGTAACTGAGCAGAGATCCTGAAAGACGTAGGTCACTGTGAGCAGGTCTTCAGTGGCACGCTGAGGGCCTAACTACGCTCGCCAGCCCAACTTTGACTGACCGGGTTTCTTAGCTCGAAGCTGTGTGTGGGAAATGGAGTGCCCTGGGTGCACCCTAGTGTTGCCGTGATCGCCTTTGGCTGGAGAGCGTCTGCGCACTGCCACGCAGGCCATGTGGCACGGCCTGTACCAAAACATGGTGCTACGGGCCTTCCAGCAGCTTCACGCAGCCCCTCATGTGTGACGTACGTAATGGCAAAAGCGGCGGAGTTTTTGGATCTGCACAGGCAGGGTCTGTGAGCCTTTCATGACACAACCGGTAAAGGTGGTGTGGTCAGAGCCCTCAGCTGCCATGTGGTGAATACAAAGAGTTAGGAGAAATTTTACAGCCGGTTTCCCATAGCAAAGGGATACGTGTGAGCTCACAGAGATTTGGAAGGGTTCGCAGGTGCAGCTTTTGCTGCAATGAGCCAGCGGAAGGCCAGGCAGAGCTTCGATGGCCATCACGCTGCAAGGTTACACACACTTCAGGGCTTACCTCTTATCTCTAGACAACTTGCAGTTATTGTCAGGACAGTGTAGTCAGCAGGGGGAGGGAAGGAGCCCCTTGGTAACCTCATTTCTGGGTTGTAGCATTTGGCGGCTGCACTGGCACACGCGATGCGGCAGTGACCCTGCCTGCGGTGCCTGGCTTGCCTTGGCTCACCTGACAGGGCTGCACACGTGCAGTAGCAGAACTTGGGACGACAAAATTTCTTCAGTGACTATAAATGTCTACGAGGTTAGAGTTACTTCTGTCCCTGAATTTCAGTGCCTAAACTCCACCTAAGTTTCACATTGAACAGTTAAGTGCTTTTTGGGTCTGACATCTAGCAGGTCTGCATTTAAGCACATAGTGGAGAAGAAACATTGCCGAGAGATGTAAATGCTTAGGGTAAGAAAATTGTGCCTCTCTAACACACTAAAATTTAGTCAATCGTGCAGCTGCTGAGAGTGGAGGGTATGGTTGATGTAATTTATTTGGATTCAAAAAAGAGAGGAAAAATCCTTGTAAAAATATCCCTACAAAGCCATTAAAGCAAACTAGTATTGAGGAAGTGAGAGCTAAAGTAGCTGTGCATTAAAAACTAAGAAGTAGAGCAGGATTAAATGGTCAATTTTTTTATCATGGCAAAAGGCTAATGGTATAGTGCCCCAACACTTGGTATTCAAACTGGTGCTATCTGAAAAGGGGGATGAACATGCTGTCTGAAAGGTGGCACTGTTTGCTGTTAACAGAATTATTTCAGTTAATCAGAGCTAGGGAAGATTGTGAATGACCTGGGTTAACAAAGTGAATAAATGGGCAGTGTGATGCAGATGAAATGCAATGATGACAAATACAAGGTTAGGCACACATTCAGGGGAATAATTGGAAGTATTTGTAGGCTTTGCAGAGTTCTAAATTAACCATTTAGAACCTTACTTGCTATGGTCAGCTTAGTGGAAAAACTCATGTTGTGAAGGGATACTGTGAAAACAAAAGATTATGTGAGACCATGTGGGGATGGAAAAAAAGCAGCACAGAATAGAAAATACAATTCTATCCATAAATCTACAGTAACAATTCACCCATACTTCTGTTCTTGCCCGATGTCTTAAAGCATACTGCCAAAAAGTAATCCTGTGAACTGGCAACTAAATGATTAGAGAAATGGAGGAGGCTGAAAATAAAGATTTGTTTAGAAAGAGTCAGGTAGAAGGAGGTGGAGGGAAAATATTTATAACAATGAGTGGTATAAACAATATGAGCTAGGAAGTTTCTATTTATCCTACTAATGCAAAAAGAAGCAAAGTGTTATATTTAAAGTGAGTGAAAATGGATTATTTTCATGAAAACCTCATTAAACTTTGGGACTCATTCTCTTAAGTAATCACGGAGGCTGAAAGTTCAGCAGCATTATGCTATTTTAAAGCAATTCTTATGTTACAAGAGGACTGGAACACTTATTCCAGCTAGCTATTCCATGTTGCTTATTCAGAGATCCTGCTTCTCTGTTAGAAAAGCCTGTACAGAGACTAACCTGCTGCTTCCTATTTCAATCAGACCTTTTAATGTGCATGGATGTTTTTGTGCTCAGCTTTGTCGTCTCTAAACTTTAAACTGGCTGGCAGTGCAAAGTCTACATTGTGCCAGAGATCCTACTCAAACGCACTGAAGGAGGTGTGCACCCAATGAAGATATGGTTATGAATTAGATAAATTGTGGCATAGAAGAATTTTCCTGATAAAACTACCCATTCTGAAAATTATTTCTGCAACTGTGACTTCCCGTCTAGTATCTTGGACTGATGACTTCAGCAGCTGCATTCTATGGAATGGTCCTTTAAAATTTCCTTGCTGCTGAGTTGAGGCTTGTATGATTTTCCGTAGCATTTATAATCACTCAGGCTGCACCACGGTGTGATCCGTTTCACATACCAGGAACTTTGATGGGGAGTGGTTGAGATTAATGATGACATAATACAGTAAGAAGAGATATTAATGCTCTTAGGCATGAATTAATGAAATACCATTGAGAATTTATCCTGCATGAATAAAAGGATTTGGAAGCTGTCGTTCTAAAAACCACATGAAGGATTTTACTGAAAAAAAAAACCCCAAAATCTCTGTTGAAATAGACAGGGTCCCAATGAACTTTTACTCCAGATTTTTGTCAGAGCTGGATGATTGAGCTGGATCCATTAACTTAATTCCTACTAATTTACGAAGTGTTTATATAAATGAGAGGCACAGCGATCTTGCTTCCAGTGCTGTGGCAGTGCTAGCTTTTATTTCCAACTCAACGCAAAGCTGGATTCCAACTTGTGGTGTAGCTCTGGAGCGGAGACCCAGCATGCCAACAGCATCCATACATCGAGGGTCCTTATCTCAGTGCAGCCATAAAGCAAGCTTAATGAAATGGTACAGCAGCGCTCTTCATAGATGTTGGGGGTGACTGTCACCATCTATTTTTTTAAAATGTAAGGTATGCTGTAGTGTGACGTCCCTGGTGTCTCTTTGCAGGGCTACAGTTGAGATGGAACTGAAGAATTACTGCTGTGTCCCATCACTTTCCATTCTCCACTGTCCCCTAGTATTCATGAGTTAAAACCCCAGTGAAGATGTTCATACATATATAATTGTCTACCTGCAGCCTCACTTGTTTTAAAAAATAACTTTATTCAGGGATAAAACTTTACACTAACATATGTTGTCATATAATCAAGTCTAGAAGACAAGTCTTTCTAGTTTTGAAGCAAAGTGGGATAACAACAGTACATAGGGACTGTTTACTTTTTTATTGTTCTGTTAATGTCTGTTCTGAGTGGTTCAGAAAAAAATTTCCTTAAAAATTAGGACATAAAGTATGACACATATTTTATCCATAACTTATGTCAATTTGAAACACCTTTTATTGCCTACATAAGTGAATATATGTAAACTTTATTAGTAATTTCATTTCCAATTTAAAAGAAGCAAAGGTGTATTGTAGAATTCACAGATAAAGGTTAATTTTAACTATAAAGGTATTACCAGTGTTGCATTTCTTCATGTTATGGTTCACTTATGTAGAATTGAGATGTATTTTATATTAAACAATGCATAGCACCATTATACAACAGTTCACTAAATGCACATCCCATTTAATCTTTTTGTAGGAATTAATATAACTGGACTGAAGTTACAAGGAAGAATTGAACTGAGCCAGTAGGGTTAACACTGATACTAACAGGAGATTACTAGCCATAAGAAAATTACAGCTCTTCTGACAGTGCCTAAAATAGCAGCATATCCTTGGCACCATCATAGGAACTGGTTAACTGGTGACCCTGAAGAAACACTTGTTTCCATTAATTCTGCTGTCATTATGTCTCTATTCTCGAACTCTTCCTCTGAATTCTTCTGTCCTTCTGATCCCAAGACAAGATGGCAGGAACGTGAGAGAGAACATAAAGAAATTACAATAAGCTGTCAGCTATATAATTATATTGTAACCCACTACACTGAGAAGTTACACCAACAGAAATTTGGCAAGGTATCGGCTGCTAGCTAAACACAGGACACTCACTAGCATAACATTAAAAAACCCAGGCTCACTAAAAGCAGTATCTACATTACAAAGAAGCTAACAAAAGAATTCCCTTATGATACTTAGGTTCAGCTGGTTCATCTTAGGTTCATCAGCTAGAGTTTCTTGTTTTATGAATACTTGTTACATTTGCAATTGAATATGTATTTAAGATCACAATGCTACAAACCTTTTTCCAGCATGTAGTTTTGCCACCTTTAGACACAAAGGAGTACTTGCCCGAACTAGGGTTGAAGATTCTGCTGAAGTTGGTGATGTTATTAGGTCATGTGTACTGTAATTACTTGAGCACCAGAGTTTTTAAACCCCTAAGACATGATTTCCTAGCTAGAAGGCAGCAAGCATGCTTTTCAGTTGCCAGACAGACTGAGGGAATAACCTTTGCTCCAGAGTCTGCTGTATACCCTGAAGGAGAACAAATTCTGATTTCAGAGAGACTTCAGGTTTCTAAAGTATCTCGACTGAACAGAAGTAAACACTGTCTGATCAAATTTTAAATGTTGCAGTGAATCTACTGTAAATGTAATAACTTTTAAGTATCAAGGAACATACTGGCAAGAGTCACCAGTAGGGTCGATGGTGAAGATGCTTTTTTCTTCAGGAACAATTGCCATGGTGTCACAGTCCTGATTACAGATATATTAAGGGTACCTGAACCCCATGGTTCCATCTCAACTTGCGTATTTTTATTTTTACAGAGTTTGAATCGTCTCAACAGCAGGAAGTCTTGCCCAAAATATTCTTCTGAAATCCAAACTTTTTCCAAATGCAGCTTTTATTTTCCCAATGGACTTTATACATTCCAATGCATCAGAAGGTAAGAGAATTGATACGGCTTTCAAATGGAAGTTTTCTCATACATATAGTCACAGTGGTCACACATGAAACTGTGGCCTCTGTGATGATGGGGCATTAATTTTAGAGTTATTTGGAAGAAGACAATTTTGGAAGTTGTGACAAATTAAGTCCTTGGCATTATCTTTGAGAGGCCCTGGTTGAGTGGGTCAAAGGAGGCTTGGGAATCAAGACAACAAAGACTTCAGACTTCCAATGCTGCCACTGATATGTAGGTATCATCCTGGGCATCAGCCGCCTTCTGCAGTTCTCTAGTCTGATAAAAATGGGGATAGTCATGCTTATTTATCTAACTCAAAATAGTGCTGTGATGGCTTAATGATTTGGATAGCACTTGGATTCCTATCCAAATGATGCTTATTCATGGTTTCCCCACTGCAACAATGTATCTTCATCACTAATAATTAACTGATAATTACTGTTGCCAAGAATATGATAGTGGTGTTTGCCACCTTATTTTTAATTTCAGTGCAGATGCCTACTTAAAAGTTATGTAAATATATGAAATTACAGTACATTTTCCTAATGACCCTGCTATGTCTGAGTTTGATTCTATTCAATTGTGACTAGAGTAGTGAATAGTCAAGATGACCTTTTTGCTCTAGAGCTATACAGACAGTTTCTATTGTATTCTCGACACTTAAATCATGAAATGTAAAGAATCCATTCTAAGCAGGATAGAGCTGGGTTGAAGGACTGCTGATGCCAATTATGCTTCGTACATAATAATGCACATTTTACCTATTTGGAAAAAAATTCACATTTATTTACTGTCAAACAGGTGTTAAACTTTACACTGGATATTAGTGATGGGCTCATTATCAACAGGTTTACACAAAGGGATGAAAAAAGCAGAATTTTGTTGAAACAATTTACAATTCATTAGATTTTTATCATAAAATAAATTAATTACTAAATATAGGCAGAAGGAATATGGAGGAGTAATAGTTATGTTTTATTTTTTTTTAAAGGACAGGCACCTTTTAGTCACGAGAAAGCTTGTGAGAAGTGTCCAGTGTCCCCTTTACCCCTTACCACCCAACCCTGATTAAGGAATGAACAGGGAATCGAGTTACAATCTTTGTTAGCTATACCAAATTTGTGCAAGGCTTGGCATAATTGGCTTCTAAAACAATTTTCTCTCCAAATTAAGTCTTTTGGCAATAAGAATTCAAAACGGAAGAATAAAAACTAACTTGTCAAAGCAGAACACTGTTTACAGTGAAAAATAAGTGAAAACGGGTAGAACTTGCATTTTAAACATACTACCGTACTATGAACAGAGTGTAAGAAAAACAGCTTATAACATATGTGCAACCAAGAGCTTCTCACAATATTTTCTTCAAACTCTTTAAAATTATTTTTTAATGACAATTATATTTCAGTTGGACACAAAGGTATTTATTTTACCCTAGCAATAGAACAAAATATAATTTCTTTAGCCATTTTTTCATGAGAACGGTTCATTGTACAGTTGAGGAAATATATGAAATAAGGCCTGTGGCTTGATTGCTAGTGGTTAGACATGTATTCAATCTTTGCCCTAATGGAAAAGATTTGCAGTGAACTGCAAACTGATGCAGAATATCTCTCCTGCTTTTGCAAGTCTTGTCAGGAATAGTAAGGTACAGTAAATTTGTCCCACAGGATTTTAGAGCCTACGCCTTGTATATAATACAATGTAGGCCTAGAAAAAAAAAACAATGGTGCAGCCATATTTACAAATTTAGTTCACAAACTGCTGCAGTTAAATGGCTGGAAAGTGTTTATTTACCTTTTTTTTCACAATTTTGTTAAATTCAGCAGCAGAAGATATCTTAAAATACCTTGTTGGTATTTCTTTTCTTTGTAACAAATAATTCATTTTAGTATACTCTGTGTATATACAAAGTTTTTGTTTTATAAAAATTCACAGAACTGCGAGGTCCAGTCATCCCCCATTACTGGAGAACCACAGGGTCAACAGAATTGTCTCTTCAAGCAGATATGAGGGTGCCTGCATGTGGCCAATTAAGTCTTTTTAATACTTGTACGTGGCCTTTAATATTTCTTTGCTACACTATTAAAGGCTTGTCACTAGTTGCATTTGTCCTTCTCTAACATCCCCTTCGGGAATACATCCTTCCTTGTTAATGGGAATTATATAGCCGTCGCTATTACCCCTGCTGATTTGATAGTACATCTGAAGCTGATGGCCAGCTCCTAGGTTTGGCATGCTCTTGTAGTAAATGTCCTCATTTTCACTCCTCCTGGAGGGAGAGAGGTCTTCTTCAACGTCGGGGCTGCTCTCTGGATACGGAGAGTCTCTGAGATTGGGCATGCTCGTGTAAAGAGAGTCTCTGTTGGGGGACTGGAGGTGGTCGTCAGCCTCGGCTGTCAGCTGCGAGACATAGCTGTCGGTTCCCTCGGTCTTCACTTTCTTCTGGGGCTGGTACAGAAGGGAGTGAGTCCGCTGAGGAATGAGTGGGGCTTCAAGCTCTTTGTGGTGGAGCTCCAGCCCGGGGGTGTCACTGTGCATCAAAGATGAGGCATCTGCCACGATGGCGTCATCTTCGCTACTGCTCCCGCCGATCACAGCTTTGGCTGGTAGCGTGCGCTCCAGGTTGTGGTTCTTGCTGCTGCCCCGCAGGTTGTTGTGCACTAATTCTGAAATGATCATTTTCTCAAAAGCAGTATCATTCAGGCTTAGTCCACAGTCTACAACTTGCACGCTGTCGTTATAGTCTCCATTGCGCATTGAGTAGCTGTTGTTGAAATTACCATTTAGCGGTAGAGTATCCATGGCACTTGTATCCCTGGCATTGTTCAGTGAATGTCCTGAAACAGAAAAGGACAGCTCTGGTTATTGCCTAATGTGCTTTTCATCACTTAATTGTATCTTTTAACAAAATTCTTTAATGTAGTTCAGGACAAAGTTGTACTTAGAAATAAGACTTGAGAAAAGTTAGGTTATTGAACATTCCCAAATGTAAACAGTTGCACACTTTATAGGAAAGATGCATTTTAAAATCAGTAACGTGTATTTCCTGTGGGGAATAGCGGCATTTTAATTTCTTAATTTAGTGTCAATTCTGTGACTCTTCCACAAGGCATTGTTCACTCCATGCCCTTGCATATGTAATGCAAAGCAATTCATTTGGCAACATCCATGTTTTGAAGTACACCACCATGATTTAGAAAAAGAAAACTAACAGAATTTGTCCTAAACGACACTAAATTAAAAAGGAATTAGATCACAGACATAACTGAAGGTAAATGTACAACATAAACCCACATAACTGGCAAGCAACTACTTTAACAACATATCTAACATTTTTTTCCTTTTTATTTTTTTTTTTTCTGAGATGAAGTAAAGAAAAGAATGAAAAAAAATGGATAAATACAAAGAATTTATGTTAAACAAGGACAGCCATCTTTCACACTACAGGGACCAGGGCCCACAAGCACCATCCAACAACACGATAGACAGCAGGTGGAATGACTCACTTTGGACAACTCACATCATGTCTGTCTGCTCAGGCTATCTGGCCTAAGAGTAGCTGATATATAAAAGAAAGTAAAATGATTTATTGTAACATGATGAAGAATTACTGAGCTTCTCAGCAACTTAGTCAGAGCAAGGGTTCAGCAAATTAGATTACTAAGCAATAACAGCTTTTCTTTTCCCACTTAATGTAATTTTTTTTCACTAATATTCTGTCTGCCAACAACGGCCCCGGGCTTCTAAAGGTCAAAGTTTGCCTGCAGTCTGCATCAGTCACAGTGACAGCACTGAATGAACCAGAATAGTTAATTAAAAGTTAGGCCCACAGTTACCATGGGCATGGAAGTCAAATGCAGAAATGTTAGGAATTTCTGTAAGTATGGGTCACAGAAATTAAATCAAAGAATAAATACTAGTTGTGGAATGGGAAGAAGAAATCAGCCATGGCTGATATCTTATAGCTGCTGGAGGAATGACAGATTGGGTAAGTCTGCTGGAAACATGAAAAGAAGTTTAAGGGGGGGGAAAAAAATGAAGTCTTGTGATGGTTAAGTCTTTATGGTTTTGGTCTTGTCTTTTGGGGTTTTTTTGTCTGGTAACACGATAAAGAAAAGGTTTTCCTATAGACACAAAGACATGTAAACTATGACAGCACAGTGCTTCCCAAGCAAAGGAAAAAGTAAAAAAACTTTGAAAGAAATTAAACAGTCTGAGCCATGGAAAGTCAGATGGTTAGAGCATTCCTAGAAAATCACTTTATCTACAGATATGTCTGGAAGTAAAGAAAGAATGATGTGACTTCACTGAATGAGACTGACCACTGTGAGGCTGCTGCATTATATGCAAGGCTTGGAGGAGTATAAGAAAAATGTTGTTTTGGAAAAGATTACACATTTTTCCGTTTGGGTTCTTTTTCATAATTAAAGCTGCAGCTTATCCTAGAAAATTCAATCTTCTCTGGAAATTATTGTTTTCAATTAAAAAGTAATTGCATTTTCTCATGAAAAGACTTTTGTCTTCAACTTTAAAAAATAGAGCAATAATTTCCAAATAAATTCTGAGTAATTTGCAAATCATTTTGAATTTGCATTATTGTTAACTCCTCTCCATGTGTACTGATTTAAACAGTGATGAGGGTTGTTTGAAAGGTCTCTTTAAGCTTTGATTAAACAACTTTGTAGTTTTGCAATTTCATATATGTTCCAAGATTTTTCTTGCAGTGGATTTAGCTGCACAGAACATATGGCATTTATAAAAGTAGACAACACATGGACCACATGCTGGCATTCATTTCCCTCATGAAAGTGATTTAATTCTATAATTTTAATTCTCTTTTCTTCTACTAAACAGATACCAAAATATATCTGATAATCCAAAATGAGTTTTCTATGATATACTGCAGAGCTAAGCATGCTAGAATATATTCAAATTGGTTTGATGAGGCAAATTTTGTTGCCCATGATCAGGTAATTCATTTGAAATCTTTCCATAGCCTGTAGCAAGATTATTGTGGGAATGTAAAAATATAAGTAAATTGTTAAGCATTTCTGCTCGACACTGCTTTGGTTTTAAACAGCAAATTATTTCAGCATTGCATAACTTCTGTTACCAATAGAGTTTGCTACAGACCTCGTGTTGTTTCCCAAAAAGCAGTATGCCAGTACTTTTTGAATGTGGAAACATTTCATTTGCAAATTGTGAACCACTTGCCCGCTGAGTCTACTTCATGACCGCTAGTTATGTTTTAATTGTGCCCATTAAAAATCATGCTGAAAAAATTTACATTTGATAGGCAAAGTTAAGTTTTACTCCCATACTTGTCTCTCTGTAGGTTGCTAGAGGAAAGCATAAGGAAAGTAAGAAAACAAGAGAATGAAAATAGAAACTACAGTTCAGTTAAAAAAGGAAACTTGAAATAAAAACTGGAAACAAGGTTTTATGAGCTCTTTATCAAAGGTTTATCGTTCCAGTTATACTAAAGTGATCTTATGACTCATCGAACAGTAACTGCTAGGTATTTACTGATGAACAGTACCGTAGTTAAAAAAAAACAATTAGATAATGTAACAACAAAATGTTAGGCAAGTGACGACACCCTTTATTCCTACAGAACTAAACTGTTCTAACTGTTAATCTCAAGATTTTCCTACAGGAAAATGATCTACCATAAAGCTGCACTATACTATAGTTTAGATCTGTTTGACGCTGGATACGATTTTCTAACTGGGGTATCCAAAGGTGTCAAGATGCCTTGCGCTGCTTTAGTATCTAATCCGTTCCATAGGCGGGTTTTTCTCAGCAAGCTTTAGAGTCAACCTTATATTGCATAGACGTGATACCTCTAAGTGATATATATCTTGAAGATGGGCTCTCAGACCATGTGGTGTCAGTCCTGTAATAGTATATTAAGATTTATGCCACCTGTGTTAAAAACATGGATAATTATTGGTAAATACTGTTACGGCAAAGGCATTACTATAATATAGTGCAGTTTTACAAGCTGACATTGGCAATACTGTATTTCTCAAACTGACAGAAATTCAGAATGTATGGCTAGGATATTGCAACTTGAGTTTCTATCTAGGGAAGAGATTTGGAGCGAGCCAAGAAAAGGAGTTTTATTCAGGAAGTATGAGCACACCTGGTGAGTTAAACACAGGAGCTGAAGGGGCATTACATACAACGGTTTCAGCGAGCAATGTGTTATAGGGGTTGTTAGTGCCGTGTGGTCGAAGAAGAGGGTTTGTTAGTAGGTAATTGCCAGTCATTCCTAAAGCAAAAGAAACAGAAAAAAATGTCAGTTCTTTAATTTTAGGCTGACAGTTTCAATAAAGAATATTTTTTTATTCATCATGAATCATGTAGAACTTGTCAAATGTAATTCAGCTGAAAATTTCTGAATGTATTTGAGCTATGTATTTGAAATGGGAGTAGGAAAAATACAGCTAGATTCCACTAATTCACAGGTGCTATCCAAATCCCCAAAGTAAACATCTGGTGAGAGTGACATTTACAAATGTATACAAAATCACTGTTATACAAGAATAGCAATTAAACGTGTAGAGATCAAGGTACTAAATAAAGCTATTGTAACTTTAAAAAGGATCGTATGGAACACTCTGTACAGAATTGAGAGAACTGAATTTCTCCAGTTGAAAGGTACTGAAAAAATCTCTTATGACAGGATCAGAGCTGTTATTCACTTTATTAAAAACACACGGATAGTGGAAGGGAATTGCTGTTTTCAAACAGACAGTGGGTGACAAACCGCAAGAAGCATATCTTAGTATATGCAAAAGTATGCATGCTGAGGGGAAAGCAAAATATTTGCTCTAAGAAATCAGAGCATTCACATTTTCTCCTGGGATATTCATGCTGGAAATTTATCTGCCAGGTTTTAAAAAAGAACTCCTCAGATGACAAATTTTCTTTAAACAATTAGTTTACAAAACAATATAAGACAAAGCAAAATCCACATGAACTTATTTTTTGTTTTAACCCATTTTAAATGCTAATGAAACAATATTTAAACAACTCTCAGAATAATTTAAAGAAAAAGTATATTTTGAGAAATTATTAAAAAGTCAATTGATCTCTGATTACTAGGTACTGCAAGAAAAATGGGTTGGAATAATGACTGAAAAATATGAAACCACAAAATTCTGTGATTTAAAACTTACTTTAGACATTTCATTAAGGTAAAATTCCACTTTCTTCGCTATTGAATTGCACAGCAGTGTATCAAGGATCAGTGTATTACAGACCCAAGGATAACTAAAGAGCCGGCTATATTTTTATAGGATGCGTATTTTTATTTGGCAACAAAAAGATAGTACATACTGCAAATATTAATGCTTTTGAACTATCATACATATTTGGTAGCAGAAATGAGCAAAAAATTCTAAGATTCAGCGAATTATTGCCTGATTATGCTAATGTCTCTTGAAAGTTCTACCAGTGAACAACTAAAAAGGTTTTATTATAGATTTTTCAGTTGTAATTTACTTATTACTAGGAATGCTAGCTGAAATATATTTTGCTTGGGCTGTTTTGTGTTCTATGTTTGATCTTGTTTTTCAATTATCACCTGTAATTTATAGTTAAGAATTGTTTTCAATCCAAACTTTTTGTCACCTTTAAAAGCTGGAGTCGTATCTTAAATGAAAAATGACACTTGCCATTAATTACTAAATTACACTAATACGTATGTATCATTTAGATAGTGCCAATATTATAACTGAATACAAATGATACCAATTTTTCTAATCATGGCAGTGCATCTCCAGTGACTTCAGACCAGAACACGGAGAAGCTTCCAAGACCTCTGTTAAAATCTGAATTAACTGAGGGTGCAACACGGTTAGAGCAAACCTCAGGAGTCAGACACCAAACAGAGTTAAATCCCAGACTCCTACATATAATGTATTTATGGGATTTTAATAAGACATTGGAAGGGAATGCACTTCTTTCTGGGGCATGAAAAATATACATTTTCTACTTAGAAGCAGTGACTCAATTTTGATTTTGCCAGAGTCAGATCGGGGGTGCAGTGAGACACATAGGTCTTGCCCACTTTCTATATGCCAAGTAGCAAAAATAGAACAATGCTTTCTGAATCTTTTCTTTTGCAAAATACCACACTTCTTACTTCCAAAATAAATATGAGTTAAGTACACATCCCTGATACCAAATCTTGAAAGAAGACAAGGGAGGGAAATCTGCTAGCTGTGGTTGGTGAGGGCTTTACAGCAGTCCTGGCGGTGAATTTTCTGTTTGAAACTTTCTGACTTTAGCAGGAACTGGTTGTAGTGAGGTCAGGGTTACGTGTTTTTCTGGTAGGGAGGAGGCACAGGCTTTGAGCTTGACTTGCATAGAGCTGTCTTCCCTCCACTGCTAGCTCAGACTGCCTTAAAAAAACACAGGGGGAGGGGAGAAAGGAAGGGACATTCTGCCTCAACACCCTTGTCTTCTTACTGGACATGGGAATGAGGTTACAGATATCAACGTTTATTTGAGCTGAGAAATTTGGAGTTTTGGGTGCTCTGTGTCTGAAAATCTGGATTCTATCCCATGTGACACGATGCTCTTTGAATCAGAAAAGATAAATGCTTTACAAACATCTTTTGCATATAAATGATATCAATTAGATTTCACTGGGAAAATTTCTGCACCTAAAAATCGTAGTCAAATACGCATTAAAATGTTAGTGCACTCTTTCTGTTTCAGATTTAACCTATAAAGGTTAGGAAATATTTAAAATTATGATCTTGCTTTTAAGTTAAATTATTGATGAAACTTATTTAAATACATTCCCACAAATGGAGGAATTCAACTTCTATAGCAGGGGGCCAGCTGAGGGAACACAGTTTTAAAATGTGCTGGTGAATGACTTTAAAACTCTGCTTTTAGAAAACATTTGTTCCAGATTTTTCTTTCAAAACATTCTTTTCAATTCTCCTGTGTTAAATGATATAAATCTGTATAAAATTTAAGGCTTCTACAACTGAAATGTTCCCAGTGACTGACCTTGATTAAGTGTTGAAGTGCTGTTGATGTCACCTGAGATAAAAGATGATTCAGATTGTTTTCTCACAGTGTCATTCCACATCCTCCTTATACGACTCTGTTAACATAAAGCAGTGAGACACAAGCACAGTAAGTTACAAAACGATTTTTTCCTACTTATTGTGATTATGTAGAATATTGGTGTTTTGTCCTAAAGAAAGCCATTCTTCTAGCATGTAGTGAAACTCCTTGTGTTATTAAAACTCTAATTTATTAAACTTCATTTAGATGAAACATGGTGGTATAAGCCATCCTATAAACCACCCCTAATTACAAGAAAAATAAGGTGTTTATATTAGACTAAAGTAATAGGAAATGTTTAAAAAGATCAATTCTACTATCTAGAAGTATGTATTTGCAATCTAAATGATAATACTGAGAAAGCAATTAGTGCTTCTGATTGGAACTCATCTCAGTAGGCTTTTTATAAATAAGGTTAATTAAAATAAGCTGTCAAAATCTTTGTTACCTGAGTGCCAGATGAATAGCGAGCACTAGTTCTTGTTGTTGATGCCTTCACTGAACTGTGAGGACTCTCAGTTGGCAGTCCACCACAGCAGTAGGAATGTCGGAAGCACTTGCCATATTCCTTACGTACCTATGGAGGACCAAAAAAAAATTGCTTAGCACAAAAAGTAGTGTCAAATATCTCTGCTGGCAAAAAGACATGAACTTTGCATTGAAACTACTCACACACTTTTGAAACAAATAGATCACACTTGTCTATTTAATTTTTGGCTGTTAGCAAAATCAGGTATTTTTCCCTACTTAACTGTGGCATTATCAGATATCCAGGATTCCTGAACCCATTATTTCCAAGGTATGCAAGCACTTCATTTAGATATGCCTGAATAATCATTACTGAGTTACTTCTGGGGTTTCTTTTATTTCATCTTCATATTGCAGATTACTATAGTTAAGTTTACCTGAATTGAATGGCGGCTGAAAACATTCCTTTTTATATGAGCATTTGGTGCAGAAACCACAGAAAGCTTATCTTCCCACCTTAGTGTGCAAGAAGGGCTGAGGTAACTAGCCCATGCACTCCTTGGTACTGCCCACTAAGTTATCCCTTCCCAGAAAGTGTGCAAAACCTGCACTGACTATGAAGGCATCTTCATACAGCATTAGTCTGTTACTCAAACAGCTACTGCTGATATGGTCACACCTGCTACGGGACTGTAGAAAGCTCACAAACGTCCCTGCCCTGCTCCAGGTAGAGCGCCAGCTACGCTGATGGAGGCACTGTCAGTGTTTCAGAGTCAAATTTTGAACCATTAAGGCTGGGAAATGAAGCATCTTTCATTTTTAGGACCAAAAAAGTCCTTAGTACTGTCTTTGCTTAACCCAGAAATCTGAATTCGCCTATGTAGATGAGATTTCTGTCTGATAGAGCAACAAAATTAATTAATGATACCAGTATCTGACCTGCATTTGTTCACCCTATGTCTCCAGTGACCTACTGGAAACTTTAGTTTTTGTAATTTATGTGTGTTAACATTTGCCATGAAAGTAATCAGGGTTAATTTACCTATTTGGTGACTGCTACACTGACTGCTACTTTCAGACAACAGAAGTGTGCATACACATCTCGGCAACATGACACCATCACTGAAAGGACACAGTGGATTAAAATTTTTAAAGATGCGCTAAGCCTAAATACGTCAATTTTCCACCAGATACTTGGGAATCTAACTGTCACTTCTACATCAATAAGACTCCTAAATTTCTAGGAAAAGTGGGATTTCAGCTAATCTGTAAATTCTGCTTGACCTTTGAATATACTGGATGGAAAAAAGTTAGGGGTATGTAAAAAGAGGAGATGGGAAAAGGCAGAAAGCTTCTAATGTGGATTTATATATGCCATGTGCTGTTTCCAATATTACAAGAATTTTATCCACAGAATACATACTGTGATGTTTCTATAAACCACAAGGTTGAAGAAAATTTGAACAGTTAGTGCCTTAACTTCAAGCTAGGGACAATAACTCATCTTTTTCCAAAAGTATAAGGTATATATACTTAAATGAACCCCTATCTATGTCAGCAGAAAAGACACACAAAAATGGTAACAGAAATGCATGGACATAGAATTATAATCTTTAACTCTGTAGTCTGAAAAACCTAAGTCTATATATATATATCATCACTAGATGGTATAATACCTAAGAAAATACCTTCCTGAACACTAATGGATATTAAATGCTCCAAACCACTACACGGTAGAGACAATAGCAATCAAAACTGTATTTTTACCCAAATGCCACCCTCCAGGGCTGGTTTTGCCTAATGCCTATATTGAAGTGAATGTACATTATCTGTCAGTACTGTGCATTCCACTGTCATTATTTCTAAATTATAGCTTGTTGGAAACTGATAGAAGCAACAGCACTATCATCCTGTCAGAACTGGAAACATAATAGTTTTCACTTTCACAATTCTATTTCTCTGTTCAGTTTAGTGACCAACTAGTAATAACAGAATAAAAAGACTACATTAGCGATGCAGAGGATAGGATGATATCCAGTCAAAGGCATCAAAACTTAAAAATCTTAAATGGCAGCTTTAACATTCTTTCAGGTATAAATCTTATTGCTCTAGGTTATGTTTTTTCACACTCGACTGGTATTTTAATATTTTTTTTTTGCTGACTCCACTTAATATAAAAACAATGCACAGGTGTAAAAAGAACGAAAAAAGGAATCTGTTTTTGATTTTCAAGTCCAGTAAAGTCATAGAAAGGTCAACATTATATGAAACCCTAATCTAGAAATTATTTGCATTATAGGAATGTTTGCATTTCTTCTCTCTCTTCTCAGGCTCCTCTCTTAAGTGTGTTTTTTTTCTCTCAAAATGAGAGGAGTGCCGTGTTCATCTGGATAAAATTCTTTCTGTCCACCAGATCTTTTCCTAAAACAAGGCTGAATGCCATTGTCTGTACCAAGTTTAGAGATGCTGATACTCTTAGAGCTGGTACAGTTGAGAACATGCAAGAATGTGAGTTTTGTACTTACACAGCAATGACTTCTCCAGTTGTCTCAAACCATTTTATAAATATCAGTTAATTATGTCTCTGGTGAGCTAATTACAATGGGAGTTAATAATTGCTATGTCTCCAGCCTAAAACAGGTAAAAGTGTTTACAATCCAAATATTGCAAATTGGGTATTTGCAAGTGCAGGATTTTATGGTTATTTGGGCGGGATGTTTGGATGTTTTACCTTCCTCTCAACTCTCATTACTTTCGTTTGCTATGCCTTCTGACACAAGCTCTGAGCTTTTTTTCTTTTGTCCTTCACTAAACCAGCCCTAAGGCATCGTTGGAAGCAGTCTCCACCCTCAGTCTGGGGAAGAGGAGGGGTGCAGGAAACCCAGAGAACTGAACACGGCTGCGCCCTTCACTTCCTTCTCTCCTGTTTGCTCCTCTTTCCCATGCAAGCCTTCCCTCTCCCCAGAAGATCTGCTCCTTCTGGACTCCTCTGCTCTCATCAGGCGAAGAGGATCAAAATTAATTTAGTATATCCCACTCAAGAGAGGGAAGGCTCTTGCCAGGGGATTCCATTTTTTCCAGTTAAGAGCACAAAACTATTGGGCTGCTGGCTGAGGCAAACACTTGGAAAAAAGTAGTCATGCTAGCATCTTTGGAAACCCCCTGGTTAGCAGCTGTCTAGCGTTAATGACTACTTTTTTCTAAGGTTTGTTGAAGTTCATGATAAAGTTAATTTTTAGATCTCTCTCGGTTCCGTAATGAATGAGCACTCATAGTACAATCCCTGCCTACCACCCATAGCTTTTTATGGCAGCATAATGGGATCTCAGGAGAGGCCCTCTGCCTTGATCTGAGAAAGAGAGAGAGTTTCCAGGCTGAGATGGGCTGATACTGTAAATGACCCTTTGTTTGCAGTGCTGCAGCAGAGGCAGGATTTTTTTTCATGTGCACATAAAGGACTTTTGGCTCTAAGTCCAGACTAATACGTACCACGTTACCAATATTAAATAGAACATTCTCTATAGGAGTTTTCTTTCCAAAGTCTCAAAACTTTTCAAGGGCCAGTTGGCAATGCTGCATCCATTTTTAACCCACCCAGCCTACAGATCAGTTACGTGACTCCCAAAAGCAGACAGAGCAAGAACTGCTGGTGAATCCAAGTTTAATAATTTTTGAATCTTCCTCACACTACTTCAAAATATTCCAGTTCTTGACATTGCTGGGTTTTTGTCTATTTTTTAAAGAAATATATGTGGTATGGTATTTTTACAAGTTAGGGAGCACACATCTGTGTTTTCAGTAACTTACTTACTTTCTTTTGAAGGGCACAATGAAAGATGAAAATAAACATTCCTTGGAAAGCATTAAACACTGTGAAGAGATACGTCATCACAACAGTTCCTTCATTGATAAACAGCAGGCCAAATGACCATGTTAGGCCAAGGAGACACAGGAGAGCAAATGCACCCAGGACCCAGGATCTGTAAAAGAAAATTAATTTTAGTAACATTACTTATGAGAATGCATTTTGCCAAATCCGATATTAACATTTCAGTTCCTGCAGTTGACTTTTACTAGGTTCATATTCAAATGTAAAAATTCCTTGGGTTTAACCTTTTATCTATTAAAGAAAGAACAATTCCATTTGGTACTCTTAGTCTCCAGTGAAAACAACAAGAGTAGATATGACCTTTTTCTTTCTCAAGAACTGCATAGGATGTCAAAACTATTTTGAAATGCAGAAGTATAGCAGAAGCCCCAGCTACTCCATTGCTTTATCTGCTTTTACAAAAGAGACTGATAAATCTGGCTTAGTCACTAATCACACCATAGATTTTAAACAGTGGTGCTGCCCTCTGACACCAAATAATGTAACACAAATGCACAAAGGTTAAACAGCAGATTAAAAGCCTAGAGCCCAAATCTTTAATGCTCTGATAAACTCAGCTAAACTGAAGCTAGATGATCTAACTTCCGCACGAAGAAACCCTGCTGAAATGTGACAAAAATATGGATATTGCTCTACAGAACAGTCTAAAAAAGATTGCATCATGAATAAGTTAAGGAAAAGGAATTGTAGAGAACGGCACAGAATGAAAGGGAAAGGGAATTTAGTCAGTGAATTCCACATCTAACTAATGATCTTACTTGATAAATGGCTTATTATCTTCATAGCTAGAAAGCATTATAAGCAGAAAAGAGAAACAAAATTATTAGACAGAATTGAAACAGAAATTAATAAGAGCATTTTAATTGTCTATAAAAATTAGTCAAAATTAGGAAATTCAAAATGCAGAGGCAAGCAATTTAAAATTATAAAGGCATATAGTAGTTAAAAATTCTTTAGCAAATCAGGTATCTCAAAAGTAGTTAATTAAAATTAAGGGAAAGCCACAATATTGACTGAGTTTGTAAAGTTAAAAATCATGCTAGAAATTTGTTAATGTAGGGTTCTATCTTACCCAGGTAAGTCCGTATTATAGTAGCCATCACAAACACGGTAATTACTGGTGTGGATGAGAAGACAGAAAGAGGAAAAGGAAGAAAAGAGAGAGATGCTAAAGATTAGCGCTCTCTCTCATCATGCAACATGCAATGAAGCTGATACTGACCTATCTAGAACATCTAGTTCACAGTGTCAGCCTTACGGAAATTCTCCCTACGCCATTCTCAACATTCAAAGCAAAACTTTAAGGCCCTTTTCACATCCAACCCTTCAGTGTTGGCAACAAAAACCTTTAGAACAATGTAAAGCTATACAGAATGAAGTAAAAGACTATCTAGCGAAGCAAGAGCTGCCAAAGCCTTGTTAATTATATACTACTTATATTACTCTGCAAAAGAAATACTGCAGTACAGCACCATGATAAAGTAAACATTTGTTAAATTAGCATGAAAACAGCAGATAATCTTCAAGTTAACAATAATAATAGAGTCCATTCTCTTGGGAGAACAGGATTACGAGTAAAAACTGCTCAGAATCCCTAAATCAAAAAGTCATTTAACAAAACAAACTTAATATAATCATATCAGCCATGCAAACAGGAACATCATTTTTGAACTGCATTTTAAATGCAAATGAAATTACTACAGTGCTGTGGCATTTCCGTGAAACAGTTTCTTGGCACTAGTTCCAGGCTGAAATTATCTAATTTTGACCGGCGTTTGTGACATTACAGCAACAATGTGACGAAAGCAGGATTGGCTGTTTGCTTCTAATTGACATCTGCAGTTGCTGGGAGACAATGGCATGTGCTCCTAATGGAGAGTAGCTTTCAATCAGTTCAGCAATCAGAAAATAATCATAGTTCTCATACTTGAACACAAAGCACTTACTTAATGTTTTCCAACCTGCTAGAGTCTGGTTTCAAAGTGTTTGAGTGCTTCACCATTTTGCACAATGTGATCACCAGGAAGATAAGATTCAGCTGTCAAAACAGATAAGAATGAAATTAAACTACTTCAAGTAATAGGCTGAATAATGACGGTGTTACAGACTAAACAAAAACCGGGTAGTTTATTTTCAAATATGTAGTGAAACTGGGTAGCTGTATCAGTCTGAAAAAGGTGATTGCAAATACAGATGAGAGGGAAAAAGAGTTAGAAGTCCTTGTTTCACGTAATTTCCCAAATTCTCTTCCTCATCATGAATCACTGTATTTAGCTTATGTCCAGCACTTGTCACTGTCAGTCTAGCTCTGTCTTCCAGCATGTTGTGCTCAGACGCTGTTCATCTTTGCCTGCTACCTCTGGCCCTGTTCCCCATCTCAGACTTCCTCCAAGGACTATGGTTACCCCTTTACTGTACTATACAATTTGGGTTTTTATCACTTCGTCCTGCTTCTGGAATGTTTTTTGCCTTTGCTGGTTTCTCCCTTTCTTTTTTTTTTATTCCCTTTTGTTCTCACAAATCCCACTGGGGTCTTGAAAACAGCTTAAATGCAACAAAAAAAGAAAAAGAAAGGGAAAAAGAGAAAGAAACACAAAGACGTAGCAAATGCATCAAACCTAACAGTGCCACAGACATGTGCTGGTGTTGCACCCTCCTCCTGGCCCCTCTCCCTTTGTAGTCTGGATTCTGTCGAAGTGAGACTGCATGCCACTTGAAGGGAAGCACTACGCTGTCTTATTCTTGTTGTTTCATTCATATAGGTAACACTGGGGAAGGCATTTTTTATAGTTTTCCTATTGTGAAACAGAATCACAGATATCAAAGACGCTAGGTGCCTTTCTCCTATTGATTTCAAAGCATCCGAAGAGCATAGGTAAGCCAAATACAAGGATGCCTGTAGAATATGGGTTGAAAAGTGGTATAGTTACTTTAATTAGCATGTGCTGTCCTATATCATGCAGACAATTAAAATGAAATCTTATGTTTGAAAGCAGTAAGAGCTGTCCTCTCAGGGAGAAGACATACATCCTTATGGTCAATGGTCCACAAGAAATGGTTGAACCAACAGCTAAGAGAAGATGGGAGAACATGCTTGGACAACCTCCTAACACATTTATTAGACAGATTATAACCCCATTCTTACAATCTTTCATATAGATCTGAAATGGTGACTGATGCAGGCTGATCAAAGCCCACTACTTCATTCTGGGGAGTCTCTGGTTTGAGACAGCATCAAAATCTTTACAATTTTTGTAACACTAGGGATAGCAGTTCATACCAGATGTGTTCCTACAGCTGTGCCACAATGGTTAGAAACGTCACTCAAATCCTAATAAAGACCAAGTTTTAACAATCTAGAAAAGAGGAGTATTTTGAAGGCTTTGATCAGTCAATAAAGACATGTATTATGGAAATAATTCCTACTGCTAAGAGCAATCAAGTTACCACTGCTGCTGCTGTCTCAAAATCAGGATGGACAGTATGAACTACAATGCATTTCTCAACACCAGAACAGGTTTTGGCAGCTTTTGACCTCATCAGTCCTAATTCAAACTAAAACATTTTTACAACTGTATCTTGAGATTAATACAAAAAGTGTATGTGATACAAATAACAAAAATAAGCTTGTCTAATTTATTTCTGTCTCTGCTTCAAGAACTGACAGAAAACACCCTCAAGTGGAGTTATGTACATGGTGTAGGTTAAGCATGATTTCCATTGCTGCAAAATGTAACAGAAGCATCAATATCTCATGACCCTGTCGATTACCTTTTATGCTCCTTATAGGTAATGACTAACCAGTTGAGAAACAATTATATCATTGTGATCATTTTGTTCCTCTTATCTAGGTTTCCACTGTACTGTGTAAGCTCCTTGGGCGAGACTGTAAGTTGCTACTCTCCCTGGCCTTTGCACCAGACAAAGGACAGGGGCTTTGCATGTGACCTGACCCCCAGTTCCATGCCTTTCCAGACAGCCTTTCTTCTTCAGTATTTGAAAAAGTTTCTTGCACATTTTGGTAGCTGACATAACATGAACTTCTCCAGCCTGCTTAAAAAAAATTTAACTTCAATTTACTTTTTTTTGTGAAAACAAACAGATTAAGAGCTAAGAGACATGCCTCATGCCAATCCTAACATGCAAATCAACTTTAGCTGCAATATATGCGACCACAAGTGCACAATCCAGTTCAGAATAGTATTTACAGCACAGCTGGAAGCTAATCCTTGCCTAAGTAGCTACCCTGGAGTATCCTGTATTGTAGCAGCAACATACTTCTTGGATCAAAAACTCATAGACATGGCTTAGCCCATAAATGACTGCCTTATGAAATGAGAGGTTTTTATCCTTTGATTCTTTGTACGACTGAAGTGCTGGTCTGACATATGAAAAACAAAAGATTGTATTTACATACTGAGGTTCCTCTGGTGACATGCAAGCAGAAACAGCCTTACCCACAGCCTGAGCCAAGCTCCAGCCTATTAAGCAGGTTTTACGCTCTGTCTGTATATATCCTTGCTGGACTAGGGAGTAACTGTACAGGGCAGTTACTTAGAAGACACTTTAATTCTAATTCAGGTACAGAACCCCAAAACTTCTGTGAAATATTGCATATGTTTCAGGAGCCAAAAGATCACGGTCTGCCACTTGTTCAAACATGCTGGCATCTCTGTTACACATTGCATCATTATCAAAAGCCTATTTTGCCCGCTTACAAATACTGTGACCCAATCTTTCTTTAGATTTGCTTTTGCCTCCCTTACTGCTCTTCATCTAGAAGTTGTTTTGGAGGAACTTATGAGTTAAAGACTTCTGGCATCCTGCCATTTTGTTACACACAACACTAAGCAGTGCGGGAAGGGAATTTGTTGGAGAACAATTGCTTTTAGAAGGAATGGCTGAATTACTTTTCTTGGTGAGAAATCCGTGTGCGGAGAAGGAAACTGCTTTTGCATTCATTTGTACCAACTTTCTGTAAGGACAGCTTTCTCAGCCCTGAGCAACCTGGTCTGAGCTCAGAGCTGAGCCTGTTTTGAGCTGGAGGCTGGACCAGAGATCTCCTGAAGTCCCTTCCAACCTGAATTGTTTCATGAATGGTTAAGGACTGCACTCCTACTGATCTAAGGAAATGAATCTGGAGAAATTTTCCAAGCTTGACAAATGGTCTGAGTAGGACACCCTTCTTTAAGAAGAATGTTCACCACAAACATGCAGTACTTTGGGGTCACCTAAAAGCCCACATGAATGGCAATATGGGCTTTTGAAAGCAAACTTGGAATGGAAAATAGGGACCTCTGACAATGACGACTTTCTCATCACTTCATATAACATAAAAGACTGGCTGAGCTTCATCCTGACAACTGGGCTGCATCCACCTCAGATGAACCAAAATCTGCACCTGAACAGCACTGCTCTCCTTCAATGATAATAAAAAATATAAATACATTGTGTAAACACACACATAGACACATCTCAAATGGTCATGAAATTATACCCTTGACAAAGTCAGTAAAATCTCTTTCATGCTGCACTTCTGAAAATCAGAACTTTCAGAACTGAATCAAAACTGAAATCAAAACTGAACTTTCAGAACTGAATCAGAACTGAAAATCAAATCTTTCAAAGGCTAAAAATAAGAGTTTAAGTCTGGCCAGGCATCAGGTTTAGATTTGAAGATTCTGCTGTGATACTGAGAGTGACAAAACACACAGTTACAGTAGGTGGAGCTATAATGTGAGATCTCCTAAAGCATTAGATGGTAAGAACAAGCGAAAACTTGGATTTATAGTATCTCATGAATGTTTATACTAGGTTTTTGCTGTAATTTCTAAAATGCATCATCCACTATAAGAGACAGAATAATGGATTACACAGAGAATTAGCTTAAATCTATACTCTGATTCTAGAAATGTATGTAAAAGTCGTTAAAAAATTAGAGCACCTTTTTAAATACCACTTCCTACTTATCTATTAGTATGACAAGAATAATTGGATAGAGTGAAAAAAAGACAGTTTTATATATATAGTCAAAAAAATTAGAAGGAACTACATTAAAATATAAAATTTGAAGAATTTTTATGGTAATAATCAAATGCAACACTGTGGAAGATCATGCTTCTTTCCTAGGCAACACACAGAGGGCTATTTCTGGTTTGGAAATCAGAAGGTAAAGGATACGAAAAATGGTATTAGTAGGACTTCAATCTTTCTGGCACCTGAACCTTATGTAATTTTGAGATGGGGAGTGTCTTCAGTTCAAATTAACTTTTTTTAAAAGTGGATGTAATAACATGCACAGAAGACTAATGGATTGGAATTAGTCGTAGGTACAATTCATCAGTAGCCAAATAAAACTAGAATTTTCAATCATTGCCATAAATTTTCCCCGTGGGCAACAGATAAATACCATTTATCAAGTGTCTACTACTTAAAGATATCCATGTATTATTTACATACATAAGCTTACAAATACAGTCCATTTTCATATGCGGAGCTAGATTACGTGTGCATCTGTATGTACATACCCACTGACTTCGGTAAAGTAATGCCTCAACCTTGGTGAAAAAGAAACTTTCCTATGTTAATGAAACAGGACATCCTAGGAATTTTTACTTAAACAACCTTCAGTAGTCTAATATATTGGCTCCATCTGCAAGAAACAAACTCCAGTGGTTTTAGCTGAATTAGAGGCAAACCAACATCACCCATTCCTTGGTTATGAATGAATCTGGGTCTACACAGAAGTCAAAATACTTCGGCTTCTTTAACCACAGACTACAGGAGCGCACTGTTTGTTTTATAGCCATCAACCTGCTCAATTGAATCACGTCTGCCTGAGCTTAGCAGCTTAAAATTCGTTCCACACAGCCTGCAGTGCTGACATGGATATGATAAGACAGAAGAACAGAAACACCACTCAGAAGTAACCTAACTGAACTGCACATGTTCTGACCCTTTTTGAACTCCCCGGAGCTTTTGTTACCTGGCAAATGCAGCTCTAAAACC
>NW_010228831.1:28616-47429 GCF_000690775.1 Eurypyga helias
CTTAGCCATGCAGAAGCCTATTTCTCTCTGGGACTGGCAGCGAGAGAGGTGCTCTCTGAAGAAGGCTTCTAAATGAGTGTGCACGCTGAACTCTTACTGAACTGAATTAATTATTAAAGATGCAGATGGAGCTGTCCAAATGATAAGAACAGCTCCTGACGTATCATGATCCAAGCTTTCATTAAACCATTTCAGGCATACTAATGGCTTCCCACCGCTCATTACTTACATGCTCTTTTCTCATAGATATAATAACCCTGGTGCCCAAAGGCATGACAGGCTATGGAAATAGTGAAGTTGAAAGTACCTCAGAAGACGTACTAAGGAACTTCATACTTCCCCTCTATACTTCCCATCCTCATTTTGTGCAAACCTGTACACTGATACAAGTGCAAATGCTTATAAACTCAGAGGAAAAAAATTGAAGTAAATTGAAGTAGTAAGCAGTATCGTTACAAAAGAGTTTATGTGCATTGACAGTACTATTAAACTAAGAATTGTAAAAGTGATTTGATTAACACCTTAAAAAGCTTGCCAAGGTGAATTTCTTACATGCTACTGATACTAAGTAAGTTACACTACAAATGTGGCTCTTCTTTGGCTACACTGCACATGACACATTATTTTTCAGCCATTATACTTCTCACACTTCTTCCTCCAGTCTCTCTTGCTTTCTCAGTTGGGACGATTAGAGGGCAAAGCAATTGCTAGAGAAGAATTACTCCCAGGAACTGTGCTGTGATTGCTACCTGCTGTTTCATATTTTTGAAGTTGGGAATACTACTCCCAAAGGCCTTTTGCGTCTCAGCCTAAATGATTTGCTGGAGGATAATAATGTCATGGCCAGTAAATAATAGTGAACTATGTCTGTACATGGTCAATATGATTAAATGTCCTTCACCTCTATTCTCACTCTGACCTGGTTATGAGGAAGTGAAAAAGCTGTCAGCAATGCCCAAAGCTTCCCATGTGAAATATTATTTTAAAGCAAGGGAGAGAAATAGAGGTGACTTAGCCAAATACTACCAGTAACAATAAAATAAAAAGCTAGACACAAAAAGCAAAATTATCACCACACAATCAGACTCGAGGTAACTGAACCACTCTGGCATGAAACACAGAACAATTTTCTAGTAATGATCACAACAACTTCAAGAAACAATTTGATGTTGAAAAATATTATCTATCATATTGAAAATCTTAAATATATCTTTCAGTTGTAATTACAGGTTTAATTAAAAAAAAGAATCACTGTCACCCTGAAACTTGATTTTATGGAAATGTATTTACAATAAACTCTGCATGATTATTATGGTTTACCTTAAATTTTATGAACACCATAGTTTTTCTAATTCAACTTACACACGCATGAGTATGAACTCAAACAACTTCTACACTGCACAAGTATCTTTTCGTAAGTGGCCGCTCCATGATTAAAATAGTTTTTGATATAAACCCACCTATATACACATAAACTTATTTCAATATTGAAGATACCAGGAAGGAATAAAGTGCCTACAAAAGATGAGCCAAGTACATTTTTAATAGAAAGTTTCATAATCAAATTATCTGTTTATTTTTACATGGAGAAGTAATGTAAACTATAAGCTATAAGAAGTGTTGAAATACTACGTCTGGCATATAGACCTATAAACGTCAGAAATTGAAGTTATGCCCGATGAATGTACTTCAGGCTGAAAAAAAACAATGACAAAATACAATTCCTGCTTTTGGAAATGAAAGGGAACTGAAATTCTGTTAACATCTGACAACTCTACTACTGTATAAAGGCAGAACAGGTCACTATTTAGACTCTCAAAAGCATGAAACAAATTAATTCATCCTTCCAAACGCTCAGTAGTTATGAGAAAAGCTGTCTATGTACATAGGCTGTATAGGACCCAGCACCAGCCTTCTAGAATATTTCCCAAGCATAATCAGACTTTAAAGATACTGAACTAGAAGAAAAAATTAGTGTAACCCAAAATGGACATCTTGCATTCCCCTTCTTTCCAAATTCCTATGCTGTGCAGTGTTGGTATTATTAGTTTGAAACAACAGGGAGCTGGTTTTGCCCTGGGTCGACAGGTGACTACGTGCCTTTTACCTGCAAACACTCAGGGAATGGGCAATTGATGTATGAACACAGAATTCCATCTGAAATGGACAATGGGGCACATAGCTGTGGGTGTACACGCACACTATGACTTTGCTTAACTGACTGCAACAACAGGTATATATGCTTTCTACTGCTTACATAATATTCCATTATTTATATTAAAACAGATGAGCTTGTATGTCTGACATACATTACATGTAGCATAAATACACACCGAAGTAGTCATGGAAAAATATGTATATGCATATGCAAATACACATACAAATACTGTGTAAACGTAATTAAATATAAGATTTCCTTAATTATCCAATGCGTTAGAACACCCTTTTGAGATAATTATGTTGGATAATTAGCAGTTAAATTCTGGAACGTGTACAATAGTGACTCAGTTGAAAGCAGTAACAATGGTTCCTTTAAAAAGCTCCATGTTTAGTACTTCATTGATTTTTCATATGACTATACATGTCAATACGACCTTCAGAGTTCAAGCCATTGGGAAAAAATGGCTATGCTGAAATGCCACCACAGCTTTGACAATTAATCATTTCGTAAGCACTCTTTAAAGTTTTTTAAACATCTACATAACCACTGGTCACATTACTAATTGTTTTTAAACGTCTTCATGAAACGTCTTGTGAATAAGGATGGTATTGACTGATATTACTCAATCTTTTTAACTTTGCTGTGAGGCAACCTAAAAGGAAAGAAAAACCCAAAGTTCTTACCAGAATGATAAAGGTAACAGGTCCAATGAAACTCCAGATAAAATAGTTATCTACATGGAGCCAGCAACTATCATGGAGAAAAGAGAATGAAAAATGAACAACGGCATTAGCACCTCAGTCCAATAAACGGATAATCCAAAAATAGTTCTTAAGCTAATATTTTGTCAATAAACAATGATAAACATTGTGCAGTACCACTTAATCTATGGACAATTTTTCCTAATCTGAGACTGTTTTGCCGGGTTCTGTTTAATAACACTATTCAACTTAAAAATACATCATCAAGGATAGCTAACGTATAAGAAGAAACAAAGTCAGTCAGATTCAGTCACAGGTGCTATCATGGACTAATGAATCTAACGTCAGTAAATACTTTTCACATGTTTCCTATGTAATCTTCAAAATCTGATTTTAACTTCGTATCATATGCAAAGTGCTTGTTCTTGAGGAACACAAGACAGAAAATGTTCATACGCCATATTTTGCTGAAAACCAGTATGGTATAAATAAAATGCCTCAGCTGGGAGTATGATACCAGACTAAATTACGTGTAAACCTATTAGGGTCCACTTCACTTAGCGACTCGATTTTCATACAGCCCAGTTCCCTGTTGAATTGCTCTTGTTTGTCTTTCATCAGTAGCAAAATCAAGCAGCTTTCTTGTAGCCAATGTATCTTCCCATTCTGTAACTAATTTCAACAAAGGACAAAGTAAACACTGTTGGAAGGCAAATTCATGCCTCCAGCAACTCAAATCCCCCGAAAATGCTTTCTGTCTACCTTCTGTCACTACATATATGTATGGATGCATTTTTGTAAATAAAAGGCTGACTTTAATCCTCTCTACCCACCTGATAAAATATTATCTAAGTAAAATGTATGTGTTGGAATATTGTACTGTCACAATTCAGGACAAGAGTTAGCTAGAGGGGCAGTTGGAACAAAGAGATCTAATGAAGCATTAGCTTAAAACTGGGTGGTTAGGCCTGTCAGATACTTTAAGTTGAGAATTTTTACTTAATATACATTTGAGGCCAAAAAGTTATTTACTTTTTCAATTTGTTTCAGGTCAATCTTTTGTGTTAAAAGAAAGACCATAATTTAGAATCAGTCTCTCCAGAGTACAAATCCTCTGAACCTAGAGAATTACAAAAGACTTGATTGTAATTTGTGCACAGCATTGCCATTCTCTTACCAATAAAGCTTTCAGATGGTATTTTAGTCTGTCAGGGACCCTCTGACAGCTAATAGGCTTTAAAAAATTATTCACTTGAAAAACACTCAGGTCACTTGCAATTACTTACGCTTTCTCTGTTCCGTAGCTCTTATAGTCAATAGCGGCTGAGACACCAACTACTGTAGCAGGGAAGAGGTAGCCAGCAACATAATAGTACTTCTTCCTAGAATATTCACTTTCAAATACTTCTACTAACATTAGATAAAGCTGCACTCCTTCTAGACACATCCAGGCAAAGGCTGCCAGGAAGAAAAAGTGTAAGAGACCTGCAAATATTGGACATGCAATCTGCAAAGAAAAAGAAAGATGGAAATATAAACAACAAAATCTTTTCATCTTTAACTAAACAGTGTGTAATAGAACAGCACATACTTCTACCAAAGACCTTTCACAAATGAAGGAGTATTTTCCCTACCTGAAAACGTAAACTGAACATTTTCAAATACTAATGTGTTCACAGTAGCTGCAGAAAATAAATTCTGCTCAACAGTAGGAATGAAGGCAGGGAAATCCTGCCCTCACCCCCAGTCTTCTATTATAGGGTGGACTTTTCAATTTTATAAGCAACCCTTTAATTTTGAAACTGATATAGTCTTAGGGCTTACAGTTTAGATAGAGAGACATGAACAGTTTGTTCTAGATGCATAATGTAATACTGCTTATTTAAAATTACGAAGCAGCTATCAAGCCATTTGCATCTGCTGCAGTTTGGAAGTTTACACTGTTGTAACAGAAATCAAACTGAATTCTCCCTCCTTTTCCTGAATTCTGGGACTATGAAATTATTAGATTTCAACCCAATGAATCGCTTCTGAATGACAGAATTAATTTCACCAAGACTGCCAAAACCCTGCATGAATGTGCAGTGTAAAAAAATGAGTAAATATAGGAATAATGCTCTGTAATGATATATATACAAAAATGTAATCAATAGCTGTTGAGACAAATGAATATACAGAGAGAACATATATATGTTCCTAGTATGTCAACATTTAATTTCATCTCCTCTTTCAAAGTTTAAGCCACCTGCTTTGTTAATAGCTGATGTTTCTCAACTGGAAATGAAAAACATTGCTCTAAGTGGGAAATTAAGGCCACAGTGATATTTTTGATGGATGTAAATACTATTTATGAACATGTCTATCTTATTCTCACACCGAGTTTTTATTTCAGCCTTGCTGTTATCAGAATGCTGAAAGCTTGGCAGAGTTGTCATGTTTTAATTGAAATCCATTTCAAACCGTCATTTCAGAGAACAAGATCAGTACACACAGAGAAAACTTACCTTGTACTCTGTCTTATCGATGCCTATTAGGAAAATGAACTCAGCAATGAATAGGTTGATACAAAGGTTCTTGTGAATAGTGTTACGATCACTTTGCAGGCCACGGAAAAAACAGAATGTGAAGATGCAGATGGCCAGGCAAACAAGAGAGATGACAATTCCCACCCAGGTGATGACAGTGAGGAGCAATTCGTGCATTCCATCTTTGTACTAGAAATAACCAAGAATGGAGAAAATTAATATGACTCTTTATGAGTATAAAAAAAACCCTATTTTCACAGGTAGCATCCAGAAAAGTCACTTGTTCATTACATGAGATGGGTAAAACGTACTCAGTAATTTCCCAGTCTCAGGTCAGCTTCCCAGAAAAGCAAGGTTAGGGTAAGTCCAAGGTGAGCAGGCCTGAGAGAAAAATGTGACTATTTCAGGGCACTAGGCTCTGACCCAATCTAAGAGGAGAGTTCTCCCTGGGACCTCCTGTGAGAGTAGTACATGTTCTTTCCTACAGACCTGCAACTCCACAGAATTGAAGAAAGCAACAATATACACACCAATTAGGACAAAATCCACAATAGGTTATATATGTAATTCCATCTCTAATCTCATGTTCAGCTAAAGAAGATTCCTTGCTTCAGTTGCAACAGAATCACTTTTGACATTTTGATTTTTTTTTCAGCGACCTTTCCAAATACAATCGGTTTACGAAAAGTTTAATTTCCTTGCAAATACTGCATGCGCCGGGCCCCTGACATCCAGTAAATGCTTTAACTAGACAAGAAAATTTCCGAGTATGAAGCGGCATTTAAACAACCGGTACAGAAGCTCCCTGACCTTCCTGCTCTAAGGAGAGCTGGCACTTGTGCTTCCAGGGAACAGCCTGCACAGCTGCCCCTACAGATACTCTCCGGCTGTACTGAGGGTGTAAAACTGTTGTAAAGTTGGTCAGTAACTTTATGTCTTAAAGAAAACTCTTGTCCTTCCTTGTTTTTCTTTCCTATTATTTTGCTTGTAACTTTAGGGGTGAGGAAGTGCTACAGAAAGCAAATTGCTTTGGAAAGAGTAGGCAGAAACCATGAATACTTAAGAAATTTCAGTGATTTTGGATCTTGCTAAAAATTTGAAGTTAAATCTTTAAAAGTTTGTTCTCTGCCAATGGCTAGAAACATCATTACCTACCACAATTTCCCGATGAGCCATAAGGATTGCAAAGTTGGTTAGGTGACTACAAGCACATGTTGTATGAGTTTTATTTGTGTCAACCAGTTTGCAGCCTTGAGTTGACCAGTATCCCATCATAGTCCTCTCTGAGTAGTTCCAGAAGGAACAATTTGCATTGAAATAATTGTCAGGCTGGGAGATAAAAGGATAACATTAAATGAGGATTTTACACACTAAGATGGCAATAACAATTGTTTAATACGTGTAAAGGGTAATTTAGATTAAACTTTGCATGTTTTGGACAATAAAGTTTTTCATCAGCAAAACTGTGGACTGTGTTATACAAGGAAGACATCTAGTTTAAAAGGGACTTTATAGTCCGAAACACTCTAAAGTGTAGTCTCAATTACTGTAGGCCCAATTTTAAACAATTAGAATTTCCATCTCACGATTTTATGCACTGATGGTACATTACAGCCATTTTTGCTTTCTGCAAAATTAAGACCGTGAATTTATTCTGAAGAGATTTTTCCTGTAATTGAGAATTTGAAAATACGAGTTTTTCCTTTGACTCTCACCTTTGGTCAGGCCAAAGTCATGTGAACAGACATCAGGAAAAAGTTCATTCCTCAATGCCTATCCGTTTTGATGAAAACCAATCAAAACAGATTTATAAAAAGAGGCAAAACAAGAGGAAAATCAAACTGTATTTTCTCTGTCTTGCTAGTGATAATTTACCTTCCCCATGTGAGACATAAAACCAGAAAGGACCAAACTAATGAGCAAAAAAATGCATCAAATAAATTACCATGAAAAAAATACACACAAAAATAAAGTATAAAAAAACAAGATATAAGACTTTATTCTTGACTGAATAAATGCATTTTAAAAACTTGTATGGGCTTCCAGAACTTGGACCAAAATTAACGTAAAAAGTTAAAGTGGCATTAAAATTTGCTACATCAGACCATCAAGAATAACAGTTATTTTCTAGCCTGCTACTAATGTAAGAGTTAATTTTCAGTTAGAAACAAATTAGTCATTTACATTTTCATGTTGATTACTGAATTAGCTTTCATTAAGAATACACTTAAGTTCTAATAATCACTGAACCAGGCTCATTTAATTTTATGTTCACAGACTTAACTAAGCTTGTGTCTCTGACCTAGTCCAACATTTAAAATTCAAATGGAAAAAAAGGTTATTTTTCTGCATTGCTTTTCTCTCTTGCTGATTTTATGACCTTCCCATTAACTCATTAGCATAACTCACATCGATGTGTTCCAGTGTAAAATGCACAGGATCAGTCAGGTACACCCGGCTGGACTCCTTGTTGATAGAGGCTGCAATGACGTGGGAGTTGACAGCGATCGTGCTGTTCCGCCCAGCAAAGTCGCTGCCCAGCTTTATGGTTGCATTTTCAGTACTGAGAAAACGCCCCAAACTTTTGTAGATTATGAAAACCAGTTTTGCTAATCCTACAAAAGAAAAAAATCCCATCATCATGCCGCAGAGTCTACAGAAAGACAGCAACCTGTACTCTAATGAACCAACAATAAAGCATCAGTAAACAGAGAGGCATTTTCAGGCTTTGTATTTGAAGAAAAATGCCCAGGTACCCACAATCTTCAAGAAAAAGCCACAGAGCAGTTTTAGTGCATTTTGTTTTGTTATTTTAACTAGGAGAGGTAATGTAGGCTTTATAAAGTTAATGGAGTTTCAGTGCTCCGTGCCCAAGACTCACCATTAATGCTGTTCTGTTTCACAGTGCTTGCAGAGAGCTGAATCGAGTTGCCTCCTTTACTGCCCTGAGGAAATTTCAAGTCCTGCACCTGGCCCTCAGTAATGAGCACTGCAACATCCAAAACTAAGCAGACCAGAGGAAAAAAAAAAAAAAAAGCAGTAAAAAAGGAGAATGCAGAGAAAGTCTCTTGGCCAGACTGCAATATGCCAGATTACAGTATCTCCCCCACTCTTTATTTAGTTTTCTCACACTGCTGTCCTCATTTGCCACCGTAAGACAGATCTGTTCTGCATGTTTCAAGAACACAGTTTGTTTCTTTAACTAAACCCAGTGTACACTACTAAAATGACAGCACATTAATAGTGACAACAGGACATCAAAGTTTGTTTTAATTTGTGCCCCCAAAACATCTACTTCAAAATACCACACAAACACTGCAAAGAAATGTTAATTTTGAAGCTCCTAACATCTACGTGGTATCCTCTGCTAACAATTTTAGAACTTTAAGTACTGATTGAGATGTAAAGAGTTATTAGAACGGTCATGAAACAAATACCTAAGTATATGTATGCCCTGTATTTATCTAAATCAGTATTTGTAACTACAAAAAAAAAATTCTATTCTTTTTTCTAAATCTCATTCTGTATGAAGGTTTACAGGAAACCATTTTATTGGTTTTGCTAAAAAATATTTAATTTGAAAACTTAAGATGCCACTCAGCCCTACTTAAGTTTTAATTTTATAACACATTCTATGTTGGGAAGCTTTCATGGGATTACCATTGAAGGCTGGATTCCCTTGTTTACATAAAATCCTATAGAGTCAGAGTGGTCAATTTGTTGACAAATACCTGCATTATATTAAACTGGTCTAACTGTAGGTCTAAACTATAGACAGACAAAAGCTACGAAATTAGGGAATGATTTCTCTTTCTCTAAGCTACATGCATGGCATCAGTGTTACTATGTCCTGAAGTCAGCTTATCACAAGAAGTGATGGTTCAGTCTACTGAGCTCCATGAAACTGCTTGAGTATATCCTGAGAGAGATTTTGTGTGATTCTACTCCCATTCCTTCAGAGACAACTGGTGCAGTTACTCTGATAATGGAGTGTAACACCTTTCCTCATCCTCTACCAATATCTTTCTACTCAAATTAAAAACTAGGCAGAATCATCTTCTACAGTTACAAATATGCAGACATTGGAATGTGAAAAGTCTCATTTCTGCAGTCTATTCCAAGTCTCCATCTCAGCACCCCTCAAATCAGCAGACTTTCAGCTTCCTTGTACTTCACTGAGACTAGATTCATCTCTCTAATAAGATGATGGAATTTTAATTTTATGCATAGCAATGATTTTTGCTTTAACACATCCCGTGTACCAATATTTGCACATCTCTAATACCAAAACCCTTCATTTTTCTGTCACTACTTAAATTCCAAATTATGCTCCAACTATCTTCAGCTATTTTGCAGTCTCTGGAGCATAGCTATTCTGCATTATGGGAGATGTAGTTCACTGAACACATTTTTACCTGAAGGCAGTCATGTTTAATATAAACATTTGGCCTCTGTTCTGAGTGCCTAATATATTTAACGGGCAGAGTACGTTGCAAAAAAAAGTAATTTAAATTCATTAGGAACAGATTATATATAACAGGAAAGCATTTCTGCAGCTCTACAGAAAGCAGTTACCTCAAAAAATCCATACTCTGCCATTTAAGCAGTCTTCACATCCATACATTCCGCTAATGATTTTTCAGTGGTAAATCAACTTTGCAACATCAACTACTCTCCATTTTACACTGTATTAATGACACTAAAGAAGAATGCTAATTTCGAAGAACTAAACAAGAAAAGCATGTCTCCCCTGCTTAGGAGCATTTACCTTTCCACCAAACACTGAACAGCTCAGCTTTCCAAGAGCACATAGCTATCCAGACTATTTTTTCCTGATTCTGTGCAAATGCAGAGCACTTTAAATTATGCTTCAGAAGAAATGCACTTACCGATATTTTCTGTGGGCATTGAGACTCTAGTTGGTTCTAAGAGATTATCAGCCAAGACAAAAGCCCCTTCTTCTAACGTATCAAGTAGCATTGTGGCTGCATGGGCTTGTTCTGATGAGTTCATGTCCTTCCAGGACTCCAGAGCTTCAGGCCTGAGCAGGTTGTCCACTGTATCCACAATTGCCTGCATTCATTAGAAAACTGTCATTAGGTCTGACTGCCCTAGGGAGCTGTGGAAAATTTCCAAAGTTATCTGGTGACAATTATACTACTTAACAGTCAGAATGATTTACTGTGATTTAATGGCACTAGAAAACTACTTTCAACATAAAAACATTTTCCATCCTCTTGCTGGATTAGCATTAATAGAAGTGCAGTTAGCCACTAGCATTGCGTGGTCTCTAAGTGGTAAACATGCAGATTTGAGTCGTCTCGTGTCAGATATAAAGACAGTCTTATTAATGTGCTGAAAAGTGTAGAAATGAACGCCACAAGTTTTGCCTGAAGCTTTCATCTTAAAGTTAATGTCAAAATGTATAACTTCTATTTAAAAATACTAACAGCAAAATTGGCATTATGCAGTTTAGGCTAAAATGACAAAAATACTCTTCTGGAAACTTAGTCCCACTCATGCAGCCATAGCACTATAAACTACTTCTCGATGACAAACTGCCTTCTTTATTACAGGAGGCATGAAATGAAGCTGACTCAGTGGATATAAATTAGCCTGGGCCACTCTCACTCCCCCTCCTGTTCCTGTACCTGTTCATAGATACTTAAAAAGATTACTAACTCCCATTCCTGCACAAAGGTCAGTTAAAAAAGGAAATCAATAGAGCAAACAAGATGTCCACTGACTGTCCCTGTTACCAGTGAAGACAAAACTGTAAAACTGAATAAAGCTGCCACTTTAAAAAGTCTTTCTTGTAAGAACTCTATCACCATGTTTTAAGGTTCATTAAGCTGCATATAAAGTAACAGTAAATAAGGAAGAAGAAGAATTCAGTGACATGATTACGTTATTTTTACAAAATAATCCAATCAATCACAGTAATCAGTTAATCAATTGAAGGCAGGCTCTTAGATTAATGCATAATGTAGCTGTGCATTGAATATGCTGTGCATTGAGTACACCATGCGTTGCTGAAACACCCTGTTTACTCTGTGCCATTTACCTAGTCATAATGTGTCATTAAGCATATATATAATTTGTTTGATCAATTTAAAAGCATTGGGAATGGAAACAGAACACATTGTACAAACAGAAAGATGTCAGTCTGGAATACTGTATTGTACAAATAAACGAATAGGAAAAGGTGGTCAAGGCTATTGTCAAAGCAAGATTAATTAGCCTAATCCATTTTAATATCCTCTTTCTGTCTGCATTGTGAGCCACCATGACCTTCCTGGCAGGTGGAAGATACTTCGAAGTGGCATTAAAGCCTTTTTTCTTTCTCTAATGGGAGACAGAATAGTCAAAATGCTCGCACTGATACTGCTGCAGCCATTAACTAGAGTGGAACAGAAATTGGTCTGCAGAGGCCAGATTCATTAGTCACCAAGAAATACAGATTGGAGCCTCTAATCTGAGGTACAAATGAATCCTCTGTCACAAAGTGGGAACTTGCTTCATTTGCATATTGTAAGTCAGCTTTTGATTTGTAATTTCAAGAGGTTTATTAGTCTTATCTAAGCAGAGAGCCCATTTGAGACCTACAGAAAATGACACCAGTCGGAAATTAAGGTTGGGCTATGGTTTCTTGTGTATCTCCATATAGCGCTGACAGTATGCATTCATTAATATGAAATGCTTTTTATTTATTACGGGATAATCTAACTGCATTTTTCCTGTGGAAAATTATCACCTGCCCAGAAATATTTCTGAGGCATTCCCTCCTCTCAGACAGAGGTGAGCGGGCAGTGGGAAGACCAGGCATGGGGACCCTGTGACACAGCAGTCAGAACAACCTCACGTTCATGTTTACTATTGAAAACAAAGTATGAAAAGTCAATCTACCCAAACCTGGATTTCACTTTACTATTAAAAAAAATAGCTTCTAATTATAAAACCATTACAATTATTATTGAGAAGTTAATTTCTCTGCAGGTCTTTATCTCATTTTGTCAAATTTTTGCATAACTGGACATACCCGTCCCCTTCCTGTGCAGAAATCTCTCTTCACTATGAGTCTGAATTATTTAATTATGTTGCAGAGTATTTCAAAGTTCTTTTCAAAAAATCATCCTTGCATTTTATCTCAGAGGTTACAAGTAAAAATCAGTATTTTAAAAGAAACTTTGAAAAAATGTGCAGTAAAATTTTTCAGAGCCAGACACGATCTGTTCTAGGACTTTCTTCTCTTTTTCACAGGCATTACTTGCATTGGATCGCAGAGCAGGAGCTGGGCGCTACAGACAACCATTCTACAGCAGATGAAAGAAACTGAAAATCGGGTAGCAATGTGTTACATGCCTTCCACACAGCCTGGTTAATGGGACACGTGGCACACATTTTACTAGTAAAGTTAGAGAAATGTTTGTCTTTACATTTGATTCTGAAGTGAGTGAATCTAACCTTTATAACAACTCTTAAAACTGTAAGAAAGAGTGAATTTACTAGGTATAAGAATACACAAAGAACAAAGCAGGCTATATAATGTACATTTTTCATGCAAGCAAATTAACTCTGAACAGTCTTTGATATAAAATACTACCAAGCTGAAGTAATTTCTGTTAAGTTGCCAGCTTTTTCCTCTAACCAAAGTTGTATTATGACAGAGAAGTTATTTCCAATTCAGATGATAACCATTTCTGCTCTTTTAGTTTTGAACAAGTTGAGGTAAGAGAGTTATAAACTTTCATCTTCAATTTTTTTTTCTGAGTGTTATACCTGTGCAAAGCTAACATTTGTACAGTTGATATGGGGTACAATACACATTTATCAAAGACTGAAATACATAGGATCATGCAGCAAGATGATAAAGCGTGGCAGGTTGCTGAAGCAGGGAGAAAGCAGGGTGACAGCACAGGAGAGATACCTTAAGGTAAGCCCTGCATGTCTTCTCTCGTTTTTGGAGCTTTTTAGTAAGAAAAAAGAAAATCAGAAGTTAGACAGATTCTGTAAAGCTTCAGAAATATTAAAAAAAAAAATATTCCGGTGTTTGAAACCCTGAATTTGAACTACAGCCTGGACATTAATCTAGTTTCTGTCCAGCAATGACTATAGGAAACCATCACACAGGAAACGTTTTTCCCCAACCTTTATAGAGGTGCCTAGATATTTTTGCCCAAATGGTGGGATTTGTGTGAAAAGGTTAAAGGAGAAAATCTCTGTGTGGGCATTTGAACTGTCTCTGGGAAAACTCTTTTAAAAGCAACTAGGGATTGTAAATAAAACTATTGTCAAAATAACAGAGGAGTGCGTGGAGCGCTCTCTCTACAGGAGGCTAAAAACTGTTTCGTTTGCAGCTTGTTGACTAAGCTGACGCAAGGAAGAGGCTGAGAAACATAGTATTTCCTCTGAGAAAAAGAAGAATGGTAATAACACCTGTGATTTGTTTTTAAACCACTAAGACATATATTTTCTTCAAATGCTTCTCTGAACATCATTCCGGAGAAAACACTTATTCGTGTTTTAGCTATGTGTCTTTATAAAAAAGGCATTTTTATAAAGATCATTTATAAGTGATGCTGGCGTCTTTAGAAGGCTAAGAAAGTGCTATTATTCTGCAGGAAGTCAGACTGAAATAAAACCCTACACCTATGCAGAATCCCACTGATTTTATTACATGTTCAGGGTTAAAAGGACCACTGGATAAACATGCTGATTTGTGACAGAATTTCTGAGAGCTAATGCCCATTTCTCACACACTAGTTGTAAGGCATTCCAGGTCTTAATAAGGGACATAGCTATGTATTTTAGAACCAGTGAGCTATTGTGAATTATATCTTATTCCCCAAAGAAGGTAATTGCAACTTTCCGCTGTGTATTTACTGCTGTTTTCTCTTACGTGTTTATTCCAGAACTACAAGCACGCAGGACAAAGTATAGATTAGTATTTCTGAAAGGAAAAAAAAAAAACCAACACGGGCAATGGTTATCCCATCGGGAGGACGTGATGGGAGGTATGTACCTTGTTATAACTCCTTCCAGCAGAGTCTTTTTCACTGGGCCGTAGTTCCTGCAGCTGAGCGTCCAAAATGTCCACGAGCTGCTCCATCAGCCTCACTGATGAACTAACATCGCCAGCAAAGACAGGTCCTTTGGTGTGTTTAGCCAGTTCATTGGCCAGACTAGCAGCATTTTCTCCACTTCTGATCTGAAATGACAATTTATATTATCTCAGCAGGGTCTCTTGTTCTGCTTACGGCTCCTAATTCCAATTCCCCGTGTACCTTTGTTGTGGTGAAATAACCATTTGCACATACATTGAAATCTACAACTAATTGAGACCAATAACGTTCTCTTTATCTCAGAAGATTAAAGGTTCTTAGATCCGTGACACACAAAAGCAGTTCTTAACAGCCATCAAAACCAGAAATCAGACTGGGACTTTTGGGCTAGATTTTCTATTCATCCTCACTTTCACTTTACTGCTGTTATCAGACAGTAAGAAATCTATTTGTTCATACTACTGCTTGAGGCATTTGAAAGTCAAGTAGCCTGGTACTGACAACAAATTATCCAGTTTTCATAAACTTAGTAAATCTCAGTAGGGAGGGAAAACACAGAAAGCAGCTCTGCGCTCTAATCATACTGTTATTAATGCAGTCAGACAAAAATCTATTTATTACAGTATAATTTTTCCCGAACCAAAAAACCCTACTGTATACCACAGATTTTGCTGAGTGATTTATAGTATCAGATTTATTAAGCAAACGTAGCTTTTGTTTTTGAACACAAGAAAATCTACTTGGCTTTAAATAGCGATAAAAACTTAAGCAGATCCAATACAAAAATTTAACTCAGAGGGTTAAAGAGTATACCAAAACGCAGATATGAACCTAACAATCGGCCAATGTTTTGCACTCAAAGTACACATAGCTCCTTCTACTTTAAATGAACAGAGTAATAAAGATAGTTTCAACAAACTGAATTATTAATGTTCAGAGGTAAAATCCTTAATCACCAATGTACAACAGATTAAAAGGTTTCAACCAACCTTCTGAGCCAGCTGATTTACCCAGTGTGAGGTGCAGTTGCTAAGATCAGGGCCTTTGGTGTTCCATGTTCCCGTTAAGACCACGCAGAGATACGAGGCAGTTCCTACAACAGATGTAGAAAACTACAGTGAAATAGAAACCATTTTTCGGCACGCATTCAGAAAATCAGCTACACTGTGCTCCTAAGCAATGTTAAATTCTGAATGCTGCTAATGGCAGCAGTTGACAATAATTGACAAAAACGTACGGAAATAATGTAGATTAAAAACAGCAATAAAAAAGTCAGTGAAAAGTACCAGACGTTTTCTGCAAACAAACAAAAAGCCCTTGATTTTTCCTGGAGCTTATCCAGAGGGGAGCTCGTAATGAGAAAGGCAGCTGTAAGCATATTTCACAACAGTCCTCAAGCAAAGCCCTAAAATTTGACCTGGATTCTCAAAAGCGCATGCACAACGTAATTCTGTGGCTACGCTCAAATGCCGTTTGTAGATTAAAACTTGACCATTGCCTGTAGATACTGCCTTCTCCATGTAACAAAAAATCGTGTGACAGACAGTTTGAGATTAAAGAAAAATTCACCATGAGAGAGCAGCACATTGCTTTTGAAATGTCTGCTTGAAATCAAGATATATTTTTAAAGGCAATACCTCGTGTTCCTTTGGGGCAAGGGCGTTCAACCATCATTCCTCTTTGTGTCTGAGGCCAGCTAATCCCCCTGGCCTCAGTCGGTTCACAGAATCTCTCTGGCAAAGGGAAAAAACTTGTCACAGGAGGAATTTTGGTTGTGGAAACGGGTGGCGGTGGCTTGGGTCCTCTGCTTCCTTCCTTTGTTCCTCCAGCTAATGTTGTGCTTATGGGACCTTTCTGTGATGTAGTGCTAGTGGTTGACACTGTGGTTTTGTACAGTTCTGCTGAAGAAGTTATTGTCACTGCTGTGGTAGGCACTGCACAGAGAAAATTAGAGTAATAATAAAGTAAATTACTTCAGAATTATTTAAAAAAATATTCTTTAAATGTTATTTATGTAGTTTCAAAGGATTCTCTGGTGTGCTTAAGATACAACTTCGACTGTTTTCTTTTTTCCTTACTCCCAGCTCATACCAGTATGATGTTTCAGCACATTCTCCAAATAATCTCTACCGTAATAAAAATTGATAGTTACATTTCTAAAGGCTGAAAGGCAGTACTAGTGAGATATCAGTACGTAACAAACACACTCAAAGCAATTAAAGAATACTTAATCACTTTTGCAATCACTCAATAGCCAGAATCGTTTGAATCAGCATGCGGTAAACAGTGTAGTTCAGCTTTAATAACAAAGGCAGTGGGCTGTAACTAACGAGACCATTTTTAAAAAAACAGACCCAAAACCAAGTCACTACACACCTTCCAGGAAAATAATTATGATAACATCTTCCTACCCGGCAGTCATTCTGCTTGAGAGAGCTGCAGCGTGGCCCATTAGCTCCAAACAGAAGCAGTGTCTAGCATGTACACGGTGTTCTCGTGTTCAAACATTTTGGGCCTTAACATCCTTTTTTGATAAAGCAGGTATGAAGATACAACTCATTCAAGCCAGTGACAAGTACCAGGTTTAATCTTTTAAGAAACACTAGGATGGGCTTAGGCCAAATCACTTCTGCCTGGGACTCACTCCACTGACCCACGTTGGGAACGCAGTGCTGGAGCTGCTGAGGACCCGCCCGAGCTGTGCCACGGTTGTGAGGCTTCGGAGAGATAATACTAGTTAGGGATACTGGAGATACCAGTCCAGAATTCCTGTTCATCACCTTCAAATGTATACTGAGCAACAGCTGAAACAATGCCAGTGAGCAATGTAACTGAAACAGTGATCATTAATTATTTCCAAATCTTCATTAGTGTTCACAATGCTTTTAGGCACATAAAAGCTGAGAATAAATAAGCTCATATAAAGTAATTTTTAAATCCTAACTGATACAGAAATAAATTAAGATAATTTTAGGATTAAAAGTGGCTTTTTTCTTTTTTTATTTTTAATTCTGCTAGGCCCCTGAACTCTGACTTACTGGACAATGTGTCTTCTCAAAATTAAATCATAAACAAAAAACAAAAGAAGAGCTGGTCACTTTCTGACAGCAGATGTTCTTTAAGTTAGTGTTTTGAATAGGATTAACTTTCAGTAGTTTGGCAGACAACAATTATTTCAAAATAATCTTTCACTTATATTTCAGTTATATTAGGAGTCTCAAACATGAATTTATCCTTTTATTTTCATAAGAATTTAGAAAGGAGTTTTTGAACATCAGGATCTGTTTTCAAAGACTAAATGCAAAGATATGCTTTCATCCCTCTCTTGCTCACAAATGAGAAAATTCTTCAGAGGCTGTCTTCTCTTCAGTCTCATTCTTGACTGCTTGAATACAGTCTGTGTAACTGTGCTGAACTCGTGGCATAGCCAGTTACTACGAAACCTATTGAAATCCCCAGATCTGTTCTGCAAGTGCTTGCCTGACATCTTGTGAAACTGCTGTAATTTTCTTTTGATTACAATGCATGCAGCCTTCTAGTGCTTTCCCAATTAACATTTGTCAAAAGCATTTGCAATCACTTGCAGAAGTGTCAGGCAGTGCCTGCTGAATCAGGTTCTAGGGAACTGGGAACTGGTGGAGACAGAGATCCGCCTTGTTCTGAAAGCTGAAGGTGATGGCATCCGCCAGCTGCCATGCACTGTCTTGTAGAGCACTCTACCAATACAAGATAATGGTAGTGGTGATTAATATGCCACAACTAAGAAGAACAACAAACTCCATGTCGAGGTTATAACCTATTGTTCCAAGTAGCAGGGGTGAGCCGTACAAGGCTGAAGATAACATCATTTTTGTTCAATGCTAAAAAAGCCGCTATTACAATGCAAGATTCTATTTTAGATTTTTTGACTAGGCTTGATATGCTGAGTAGAAAACCAAAACCTCTTCTGCCTTCCTCCTTTTTTTTAAGAACAGGCATGTCTCATTATCAGCTGAAGACAGTCTTCATAAAATTTAAGGAAAAAAAAAAGGCAATAGATAGTAAATCCAAAGACTCAAATTGAGGGTAATTAATTTACATTTGTTTCATGCAGTTCCTAACAGCTGATTTAAACAGTTATGTATACTATCTGTTTCTAAAAATGAAGACACCACTGGAATAAAACTTAACACCTGTTTTAACAGTGTGATGTCTATAAAAAAACCGTAACACAATTACCTGAGAAACAGGGGAATTTAACTTTGTTTCCTAAACTGACAATGAAGAGTAGATTTTAGAGAAGGCACACAAAAGAATAGTTTGGGTTGGAAGGGACCTTAAAGACCATCTAGTTCCAACCCCCCTGCCATGGGCAGGGACACCTT
>NW_010228831.1:47765-90151 GCF_000690775.1 Eurypyga helias
TCGGAGCATCTTCGTGGCCTCCTCTGGACTCGCTCCAACTGGTCGATATCCTTCTTATGTTGGGGGCGCCAGAACTAGATGTAGAACTGCAGCCGGGGTCTCAGGAGAGCAGAGGGAGAGAATCCCCTCCCTCCCTCGCCCTGCTGGCCACGCTGCTCTGGATACAGCCCAGGATACGGTTGGCTTTCTAGACTGCCAGCGCACACTGCCGGCTCATATTCAGCTTTTCATCCCCCAGTACCCCCAAGTCCTTCTCCTCAGAGCTACTCTCTATCCATTCTCCACCCAGCCTGTCCTTGTGCTTGGGATTGCCCCGACCCAGGTGCAGGACCTTGCACCTGGCCTTGTTGAACTCCATGAGGTTGGCAGTGGCCCAGCTCTCCAGCAAGTCCAGGTCCCTCTGGATGGCATCCCTTCCCTCCAGCATGTCAAGAGAACCACACGGCTTCATGTTGTCAGCAAACTTGCTCAGGGTGCACTCGATCCCACTGTCCATGTTGCCTACAAAGATGTTGAGCAGCGCTGAACTCCTGAGGAACGCCACTCATCTCCACGTGGACACTGAGCTGTTGACTGCAACTCTGTGACAGAAACTATCTAGTATTCTTTGCCAACAGGTTTCTATTCTAAACAGGCAGAAAATATGTTTAAAAAAAAAAAAAACCAAGCCAAACAAAAAAATCCCTACTCAAAACATAAGTGTGAACTTAGATTTAAAATGTTGTTGGAATGCCCAGATGCGCCCTGTCTGAAAATCCTGATGGTTCCACTTTAATCTCTGGCATCTAGGTAATTTTAGAAATCAGCTGCATGGATTTTTCAGTTAAACATGTGTTTTTATAGGTCAGATATTTCAGTGTATTTGGACACATGAAAATCTGTGTACCTGACCTCATTTTCAAAAGTTGTCATACACTGGGCTGTGTATGACACAGCCCAGTAGCAATGGTAGCAATGGTGTAAATCCAGATTTCCTTACCTTTTCCTTATTACCACTATGTGCCTGGTTTTTATGCTTTAGAGAATAGCAGGGAAGTCACTAAGACTTACCTAATTCCCTATAGGTTCCAGCTATTACGCTGGCCAGTACTCTACCAACCCTGACAAATCCTGTTTAGTCGAAAGCAAAATGTTTACACAGCCATTTATAAATTTATATTCTGAAAATTATAATTATCATGCCACAAAATTAGCAAAATACCTATGATCAAAAAATGTGCTATCTGGTCCCCATTATGTTATCTTTACACAACCACTCTTGCATCAATCTGTAGTGTATCCGATTCGACACAATAGTAAAGGTCTAATTTACTTAACAATTTGCTGCATGACTTCATCGTAGATTCTTGATGTTATCAAGATTTAGTTGCACTAGTTTCCTATTATTTCAAGCCCTTGGTGACAGCAGTCTCTGAGTTTCTGTTCTGTCCACACTCACAACATCCATATTTTCCTGCAGTGATCCAATAAAACTTAATGATGGGTATCATGGTACAAAAGGGGAGAGAACTTCAGTTTGAACAGTTTGCACAGTTAGTGCAAATTGGGATGAGTGTAGATGAAATCTCTCCCCAGCGCACTAACACAGAACAAAAGAATTTATCTTCTTTTTGTTACCAAGGAAACCTTACAATGTAATGCTCATGTTCACTTTTTTTAGGAGGAAAATTCCCTTCATTCTTCCTGATCTTTTAACTTAAAATTCCTTTAAGAAATTGCTGTTGCAGTGAGGATTCATTTGGTCCCTTGGACACCTCCTCAAGAAAGAATGTAACAGGGCATATCCACTACAATTACGAAGGATATAAAAGCTCCTTGTTTTGAATTTTTCGTAGTTGCATTTTGCAGGGCCCAATATATATTATTTCTAAATTAAGGTTTTGATTTTTAATTTTGATTTGTACATACAACATTAGAAAATATGCTCTTCTGCAATATCTGAACAGTACTTGTCAGCTGTAGCTCTGAAAGCCATTTCTTCATCTATGTACTAAAATTCCCATGAGAAGGGAGAATTAAAAACAACACATGAATAGTGAGGTTAAGGAGGGAGTTCTAAGGGCAGCAGACCTGCTTGCCTGGGTAAAATGGTAGCCTGGCTGCAACATCTGCAGTTTTAGAAATGTGAAGAGTTCCCGTAAAGACTAAGAAAATAAGGACAGAGGGAGCACAAACTATAGTTGCAAGAAGAGAAAATGTCGTAGGTTTGCAGCAAGGGCAGTATCAACATTAATCAGAGTGGTATTTCAGAGGTTTCAATAGGCAGATTTAAAATGAAAGAAACAACTAAAAGAAAAAAGTCAGGTTCGGGGTCATGAGCGAGTCCAACATTTTGGCCCTGGGAGCAAATGTAAACCCTTAACCTCAAAAGTGTGACTCAAATGTGACAAATTCATCCTTCATGTAGGAAGAAAGACTTGTTTTTGAGGAACTCGGTAGTTGGAAGTTATGGTATAGAGAAGAACTGATAGCCAAGACACATAGATGGGGGACGGAAGAATCAGCGTGTGTCTATATGTCATTATTGCTCCCACGGCAACAGAGGGAACACAGATTTCCCACAATGTTCCCAACTTAGCCATTCGAACAGAAAAGGCCATGACTTCCAATTTTGAGGCACTGACTTTGTGACACCATTAAATACTTGATATTAGAGTACCATTGTAAAAAGACACTGAAACAAGTTTCTTGTGTTAGGTGACTTAAACAATGTTATCCTAACACCTATGTCTTTGAGTAGATGATTTCGAAATCTGAGTCAGTCACAAAACAAACAAACAAAACCCCCAAACAAACAAAAACCATCCAAACAAAGAAAGACAAAAAGAAACACAAAAATGCCCTCCATCAAATGTGCTGAAAATCTGGTCTAATTTCATATGAGATAAAAAAATTCAAATGTGTGTAACATGCAGATAGATCCTTTAACTGTGTAACAATAGCAGGATTGATCTCCAATTTATACAGACCTTATGCTGAAACAAAGAGAAACTAAGAATATAATACAAATAAAATATAGTTAGAAACTGTACAGAATCTCTTCTTGGTTTTATAGCACTACATCTCAAGGACAATCATATTCGATAATTTTTCCTTTAATTTAGTAATCTTTAACTACAGGCAATTGGCTTGGGCAAAAGAGGAAATGAACTGAAACATATTCTTAGGTCTGGTATGTACAGATTCATACAAAACTGAAATATTGGGTATTGGCTTTATATAAGGAAAAATACCATTTGTGAATATATGCATCATGTATTCAAATAAATTTAGTGTCTTTGTATGTTTTCTATATTCAAAAATGGCCTTAATCAAATATATTTACTGATGTCATAATGCATTTAAAACCCAAACTCATAAATCACTCAAAACATATTCCTTCTCTGTCTTCACGGATGAATGGGCAAAGAGCTCGGATGAGAGGCAAGCACCCTGCAGCGTGCCCTGGACCCCTTCTTGTCTGGGTTTGGCTGGAATAAACCGTTTTTCGCCCTGCCTTGCACGCCAGCAGGAACCCAGGAACATGAAGGGGTGCTGGTGGATGCTCAAATCTCTTTCTGATATTAGATGGGATGGGGCCAGTATGTGTATTGTAACTTAGGAGCTTGGCGACTCTCTCAAAAACATTAGGAAATGTCTTACTGGAGACCTTTGGTGGTTTACTAAAGCAAAGGAAGGAAAGGAAAAGCCTTTTCTTCTCTCCCTGCTCTTCCTTAACACTCTTCCCTCAATGCAATGATTTAAAGATTAGCTTTTGCCACATTTATGGCAACTGCCTAAACTGCAAAAGCTACTTAGAGCCTGCTCCTCCATTTCCTCCTCTTACTGTTAAAGCTTTGGAGAATTTAAAATGCATCTTTATCTCAGTTAAACTGAATGAAAAGTGACATGCATGAGAACGTATGAAAATGAAAGCTATAAATTTTCTCTAATTACACAGGTGGGTATGTCTCTGCTAAAAGCAGTCCCAAAGCCTCCCTGAGGAACGGACTAGCTTGACGTACAGAGAGCAAAGCTTCCCAAGACTGCTGCCCTCGCAGCCGGAGCTCAGTCCCCAAACACCTGGAACTTGTCTGAGCCTGGCCATGTATTGCCAGGGAGGTCTGCAAGAGACAGATTGGACAGATCTTCACTTGGCTCTGGAGATCCCTAATGTATTGGTTTTAAACTGCCTTGTTCTGCTGCGTCTTACCTACTTTTGCACCTAGGAAAAGCTGTATGTATGTTGATACAGTTGTGTGCACACTACGTGGTTTGCACTGCTGTGCACAGATCAGTTTTGCTGAAGCAGGATAGCTACTTCCATGAGCAGAAGACATTATTACTACTTTTTTGAAGCAGAAGAAACAGCTGCTAAGCATGCATACCAGTTAGATGAGATAAGCGAAACATTACCTTCATTGCTAAAGCAGCTTATCAACATTCTATTCCTTGCTGCATGCATCTTCTGCCACAGAGCATTTCTCTTGGTATTTACTCTCCCCTGCAGACGTTAATATGTGGCTGTGCCTGTCCATGTCATTTTTAGGGCTTTCTGAGACCTAAATACCTCTGGTTTTCTTTCCTCTTGTGGCAGTTAGTGTCTTTCCTTTTAGGCAATTGTTCTATCTTCAAGTAAGCTGAATTGCAATTGTAATGGACTTACCGAGAAAACTGCTAAAAAGAGGTCAGGTAATCTTGTCTAACCCAGCATCAGAAACTGTGAAAATAGGGCTGCGGAAAAATATTTATGCTTGGTATTGCACATTAACCCCGTATATCTCCTCTGGGACCTCCCAGCACACACCACTCTCAGCTGCTGGCGCCAAGAAGTTAAGAGGTCTGCACGTATGCTGTAATCAATTCAGAAGTCAGGTAAGACTGAATGGATGGGAACAGAGTTCTGGCTCAGCGTGAATGAACTCAAACTTTCTTTAGCTATAGAAAGTCAAACTGATCGATGGTATAAAGTAAATAATTCCCCAACTCAGTCTCAAACACAGAAAAGCTAAACAATTGTATTAAAAAAAAAAAGAAGTACAAGGCTGTAAACCAAATAAAAGTAATTCTATCTCTCTTCACAGGTGCTACAAATTTGCCTTCCACCAGTGTAATGCTTTACTGCTCACCCCAGCACAGGCAAACAACCCCGCCTGGCCCTTCTGCCAAGAGCTAAGTCTAAGACCAACGATATCGTAATGCAGTTATCCCAATGGAAGTACAAAGAGATTAAAAATGAGAAACCCCAAATTCTTACCTTGGGCAGGATCAGGTGGGCCAAACTCCAAAGTATATCGCAGAATGAAGTTGTTATTCCATACATACAGCTGGTTGTCTCTGGGGTTGTAATCCACTGCGGCAATGTACTGGTACTGGTTGGGGAAAGGAATGTCCACGTGCTCGCCTCTACTTAACCTGGTGTTGTAGATGTAATCGATGGTGTTCTTGCCGGTCTCGCTCTCATTGTCCTGATACACCGACCGCACTACGTACAGGACACCACATATCATGAAAGCATTAGATGCTGCCCGTTTGTCGTACGTCGTTTCCCAGGTGGCTTCGAAACGCAGGGTGTAGGGGTTCAGCTGGCTAATTACTATCATCCCGTTATTTTGCTCCGTAGCATAAATTACCCATAAGCCATTTTCATCAACTGCCAAGTCAATATCAGTCTTTCCTCCCCATCGGTATGGAGAGGTGTCATGGTAATTAGCATAATTGATTATGGCCTCTCCACTCTTAATTCTAGTCCTCAAGTCGAATTTTACTATGTTCCTAGTTCTTTCCTTGTTAAAAAAGACAGCGCCATCGTACACCACAAATCCAGTACCATCCACTCGATTTGGGAGTTTATAAGTCGTCTGCTGGCGTCCGTTTTGGAAGTCCTCCAGAGAAGCATATTCTATCAAAGTATCGGTGCGATATGGAGTCCACGGCATGAAGTATATTTTATCTGCAGCCTGGAGAGGATCTTTGCACCAAGCACCTGCTTTTTGTTCAGCTTCATATAAATACGGCGAGTCCACAATTGCTTTCAACGTCCCCGGGCAAACAAAAACTAACAGTCACAGAGAGAAGTAAGACAAGAATTACGTCAAATTAAGACTGTCTCATAATAAAAAATAAAAAGAAAAAAAAGAAAAAAAAAAGGTAGGTAAATCATAATGACTGTGTCAGGAAGAAAAAAAATCAATTTAATTGGCACTAGATTATACCTTATAAGTAATGCAATTATCACCCTTTATCATCCACTTTTCTTAAAGTTACCATGTTCTTGCTGTACCAGTATGGAAAGTGGATGGGAACTGTTTTCACTAGTACAGACCAAGGCTCAATGGCATACGCAGACAGCTGAAAATGTAGAGCTACTCTTGCATTTTCATCTTAGACTTTTAGTGAGTACGCATTAACGCTCCAGAGCTTTTAACTGGTGTGCAGCAGTGTGCTAGGTCATTTCAGTCCAAAAAAGAATCACATCAACTTGTTTAGAACTTTAAGAAGTGGTGAGGCTGAAAAAGGAGGTGCCTCGATTAAAAATAAAGGAACAAAACAAATTATCAGGTATATAGAGAAAGCAATTAGGAGCAGAGAAAACAAAACACAACCAAAGCAATGAATGAAACAGACCAGGAAACCCTGTAACCATGGCATGCTATGGAGAGGGTTCTGGAAGCCAGGCAAGATGACACTTGATTAACAAGAATTTACCCAAGGGTGAGAGAAAGAGAGGGAAAGAAAGACAAAGAGAAAGGGAGAGAAAAAAGCAAGGGATTCTTCCCTCCAGCCCAAGTATTTCAGACACTATACCCCGCCACCTACTTTAAGCAGCCAAGTCACTTTATTGCAAACAGTCGACTTCTTTATGAGGTGTACTTATGAGATCCTGCTGATTATCATAATATTAAGAGTGTTGTGGGGAGGGGAAGGGAAGAGGTTAACATCCATAAGGCACATAACAAGGAGCTGGGGTTTGGACTGTATACGTTATTTACCTTTTTGCTCCACTTCTATTTTAAGCATCGGAAGAAAAATAAAAAAGTGCAAGGAAAAAAGAAAGAAGATTAACATAAATTGACTATTAATCTAAAGATTAAATTAGTAACAGACGCTAAATATAGGGAGAATAAGAACTGCACTATATTGGATAAAGAGAAACAGACAACAGGAAAACCTAGCAGGAGAGAGATTCTACGGTTACACAAGTGAACAAGGATCAATCATTTTATTAGATTAAGGAGGCAATACAGATATGTTGGCATGTAGTTTCGCTTAGTGAACCTGAATAAATAACAAATGACTTTACTAATGCATGCTATACATACTCTTCTTCTTCTCAATGCATAATGCTATCAAGTTGTTTTTTAAGTGACACATTAATTTATCATATATGTGCGAGTGCACATATACATATTATATTAATTAGATAATTATGAATCCAAAGAGCAGTATATTAATTATATAGGTTTGTATGTGTGCTTATTAAACCTTCCCCCATCTTTGCCCCAGACATCCCTCTGCTTTTCTTTCTTGTAAAGAAAGCAGCTTGCATCCTTTAGCTCTCCTTATGCTTTATTTTATTTTTTTGGAATGTTAATCTTGAGAACTTTTGCCACTTTTCAATCTATTAACTGCAAAATCAGACTAGAAGGAATAAGCAAAAACATCTAGAAAAAAGAAGCAAAAGCACAGTAAGCAAGAGGAAAAAAGAAGAAAAAAATTAACATTTAGATCATTCAGACATTCTCCAGCACCATCGATTATGCCCGAAACAGCAAGCTAGTATGCAAGGACAGTCATACAAAGTGTTTAAAACAAATACCCATCCCACCACTGTACATGGAAAATATAAACCAATCCCAATTAACAAAGTTATATTACTGTAGCAATTTTTCCCCAAGGAAGTTTTAAGGAACGTAATAGTGGAAGACATACAGCTGAAGTCCAGCTAGTAAATAGCTTTCCAATAATTATTTGCAATAAAATGTATTTCATATACTCAGTAGCCTTCGAAGTATGCTCCCTCAGTTTCATAAAATGACTTGGAAAATGTGAGATGTTCCAATCTGTGTAACTGTAGCTGCTGATACCAAGGAAGTGTATCAAAACTATTTGCACAGCTATTACATTTCCAGTGTTACAGTATTATCCTAAAGAATGTATTTGTATTTTTCATATAAAGTTTTGGATTTTCAGTTTCATTTAAGAAAATTACATATGACTATTTTCAGAGAATGATATTGGCTGAGCTGATCTAGTGTTTCTTCAGGGAACAATTCCAAAACTTCATGTGGGAATGGAAGGGAGTTAATATTCTCAAGACAAGCAGTAGTTTTCCTAGCCTTTGTTCATCCATACATCTTTAGGTAAAATATCTGCTTTTCTGCAATTTGTAATTCTTGAGTTATCTGAGTAAACAGAAGACATATTCTGAGGTGAATCCCTTGGTTTCACAATCAGTGTTAGTGACTTTCAGATGATTTTGTTTGTGAACTTATATGCATGAGTTTATTCCTCGTCAAAAAGCAATACTGATATTGTATCTGCTTAGAATTAGTAATAGGAGAGGGGGGAAAAGATAGGGATAACTAAAATCATTACTGGCATGACTGCTCTGACTGCACTGGTGTACAGCTGTACATTTTTCAGGGACAGATGGGCTTATTGAAATAAACAAATGCTGCAAAGTCCAATCAATACAGACAGAGAGAGAATAAAACACTTTAAAACATTTTCTATTGAATTCTTGAGTCCAGAAGAGGCTTAAAATAAAAATGCACAGATGTACAAAATGGTACTTTTGATGTTCTTCTTTATAAAAGGGCTGACTTCTGTTATTTAGTCAAAGTGTCAACATACATCGTGCAGCATAATTGAGAGAAATGTCAAGTATGGTACTCTCAATTTCTTTGTAATTTAATCAATAACATTTTTATTTTAGGACAAAGAAATGCCTATCACATTTGTCTAGAATTTTAGATTTGCTGGAGATCCAACTGAGTAGCTCAATAATTTTTTTTTTTTTTTAACTAAAGAGGATTAGAAAAACATCAGCATCAGATCTACACTTTGAGATGCAAAAAAGGAAGCTTTTCATTAACTACTTTCTTGTGAGGGTGACGAATACAGAATCCAGAGAATGCTCAATCAATATGTATGATCAGCAAAGAAAAAATCTATTTGTATTTCTGGAGTCCAGCAAGACACAGAGGAGCCCATAAACTGCGTTTTGTACAAGGGTGACACTAACTCCAGTGCGTAAGAACTGTCAATTTTTACCACAAAACCTGGTATGATTGATATTCGTAGTCTCTCATGGACTGAAAGGTGTCACAGTGAGAAACAGCAAATTTCGCAGCCTTGCAGTAAATGAAAATGAAGTTCAGAAAAAGTAAGATCCATAACTGAACTTTGGTTCAGTGCTGTGATTACAAACACTTCCCTTCCTAGACTCACAAAAGCCTATCCCACCTTCCTAGCAAGTCTCTTATGCTGGTACAGCTGCTATTTGCAAACCTAATGATTTCAGTCATTCCACACGTTTAGATATGGAGCACTGGAACAAGGGAGAAAAAACTTAAGACTTGATAACTGGAGTTGATCAGGCGTCGAAAAAAGAGACTTGGAAAAATACCAGAATAGGCTTTGTGGGACAGGGAAGAAAGACGGTCCACAGTCAAAACAGCTATGAAAGCACAATGTGGTTTGAATAAAACTGATTTTAACCACTGGTAACCTTTCTGATGACTGCCGGTAATGACAGGTGATGCCTCCTACAGTTCTGGAATTGAGCAGTGTCATCACTGTACATGCTGCAGATAACAAACTCAAAAACTTACAGACTTTGAAAGACAAGAAGTATCCAGAATCAGTATCCAGAGTTATGATAGATACAGAATTACATAATTCAACTGGTAGGGCAATGCAATTGACAATAAACAAAAATATACATTTTAAAAGTAGAATAACTACAGGTTAGAGTACAGGGTAGGTCACGCTGTGGCACTATACTTCTGAAAACTGGAAAAGAAAAGATTCCTGTAGATAGCAATACCCAATCGGTAGAACATATCCACACTTCTCTTCCTAAAACAGCACAAAAAATTATGATTGAATATTATTTGCGTCACACTTATTCTCTATGAACTAGCCTACTGGAACTGGAAACGCAACCTCTTGTCATTTGACTGACCTCATGGTTTGGAATCAGATGCACTGCCCTTTTTCTGAGAATTTGGGAATGAAAATAGCGGTAAAGTAAAAGCGATCTTTGTGGAACAAAACTTTGGTTAGATTGGGGTAAGACATCACTCCTCAAAAGTGGCACGAGAAGAACGGTTACAACAAGCCACCGATACTACACACAGGAGGAATGGTACTAGGGATCACTGTATGCAGTAGGCTTCCAATCCTACAAATGGTACAGAAAAAAATCAGCAAGCAACCATTTAACAATGACACAGCAGAAATGAAGAAAAAACAGATGATCTGTGTTTGGCCTTTAACAACAGTGAAGGTTCAATGTGGTGAAGCAGAACGTAGTAGTATTTTGGTTTAACAAGTCTAAATCTTAAAATTGCGCAGGAAACTGTATGGACAGTTTTGACACAGCTTTGCTTATGCCAGAACTCATTTCCTTCCTTTTTGGATATATACTTTCACCACAGCATTTTTGCATCTCAAACTTGGCCAGTTTCCTGTACCAACAGAAAATGTGACTTTGGTTAAGGATTACTGCAGATCAAGAAATTCGCACTAATGATAACTTAAAGGAATGGTCAGTGCACTGCTCAAATTCCATTGCAAACACGGCTACTTCTCTGTTGAGTTACAAGACGAGGGAGATGACACTGCAAAGAATGACCTTACAAGAAAGCAAAACCAGTTAAAAGTGTCGAATCCGCAGAACTTTCATAAACATGCATACATGCCAATGAAACAAAGCATTAATTATTGCAAAGAAATAAGAAGTATGTCTAAAGCTAGTGAATTCTGGCATTAGAAAGGATATTGTACAAAACTGCTGAAGTAGCCGTAGGTCCAAATTTTTCTATCTCAATGTGATTTCAGTATTTACTTTGTTTTCAGTAAAAAAAATCTGGTTTGGCAGCTGATTCAAGGCACAATTCATATTTTCTCTTCACATTGAAAGTGAACATTCCTTTCTCACTCTCTTCCCCAGTGTGTTTAAGAACCAAGTTTGAGTAACTTACTGAGGAATTATTCGCTCTGAGTCTGCGTTTATAATGTACCCCTGAAGAACAAAGTCCTCTTACAATGTCCCCTAAATGGGGCATCTGCCTCGGAGGGTCAGTGTTGGGTCCTGCTGTGCACCCAAAGTCACCACAACAGCAAGTAGCTTTTCAAGTAGATCATGATTAAAACTGGAAGTAAATTCCTGCTTTAGAAGTCTGTGAGCCAAGCCAATTTGTCAGCAACTGGTAGCGGGCAAAAGTACAAATTTCTATCTGGCCTATTGAATAGCTAATTCGAGTTTGTTTTCTGGAAAAACAGTAGCCTTAAAAGCCAAACACTTAAGAACACAGGCAGACACTTGGCCAGCATCACACCATGGCTTCCTTCCACACTTCGTGAGGCTAATTGGAGGCCCTAGTCGGCAAGTGCTCTGCATGCATAATGGGTCCGTGGGCCATAAACATATGCTTCTTTTCCATGTAACAGCACTCCAGCTTTAATTGTGAGGGCCAAAGGAAGTGAGCAAGAATAAAAAGATTATACTTACTGTAAGGAACACATTCATACTGAACTTCTAGATATTTGTATGTTCCAGGACAAGGATCAGGAAACACATCTGACCCAGTGACTACTATACACTGTGTTCGGTTGTTGCACCTGTAATGGGAAAAGAAAGCAAGCTAATTAATTTAAAATTACATTTAATTTTCAAGTTCATACTAAAGTACTATATGCAGTGCTAACTCACTTCACACATCGGCAGTGCAATCCACAACACAACGAAGTTAATTAATACTAGATCAGTCAAAGTCCATAAATAAGGCTTCAAGACACTATGTCAGTTCAGGCTTTACAGTTTTACATTTGGAGATCGATCTTATCTCAAATTTCACTTGTTCCCACTGGTAGATATATCTGTCCCAAACACATACTGATTTGATACTATTATTCAATAAAATCAAAAGCAAAATGCAAAGAAGATACAAAATGAAAAAATGTGTAATTTTGACTAATATACAATAACACAAATGAGAAATTCCTTCCATCTTTAGAGTTATACATACTGCTGAATAGTTTTACGTTTTTGATTCAAGGAAGTTATGGTTTTGGTTGTAAGAGTTATTGCAGACAAAGAGCATTAGCATTTGAATTATTTTAGGAAAATTGGTGGACTCTTAAGCTTCCTCAGGTTATAGGAAGAAGTAACAAGTGACTGTCTGAGGAAACAAGAAAAGCCGTTAAAAAGAACTGCAAGAAAATTATAAATTTTAGAAGAGACCAATACTGCCACAATGGAAAACAACATATTTTGATACAAAGAACTTTATTACAATGCCTCTAACCATGAGGGTTTAACTGAATTTAGAAGGGTTTTTTAATAATAATAATAATTTACCATTCATTTTTCCAGGAAAAAAAAAAATAGCTTGGAAGTTACAAATGGGAAACCAACCACCTAAGTCTGAAGACACCGCCAAAATGTAATACAGAAAAAATAGTCAGAAGGAAGTGGAAAGAAAAAAAAAGAGGTCAGGGAGTTTGGTGACTAAAAGAAAAAGAGCTTGGCTGATCTTCTCCGGGGTTAGTTCTGTTTGCCAGCAAACTGAATAACAGAAGTCTGAACTTAAGTAATAGTCTAGCCTTTGACTCCAGCTGTACATCAACTTCTCTATTGCCCTACTACTTCCCACACTCCCTGAATACCACATCCCAAGCTACAATAATCTATCTTGTATCAACAGATTTCCACAGCTGTACATTGCCATCAGGTATAAGAATAATTCATGCTACCTCATAAAAGGTAGAGCAAGCACATTTGAAAACTCTGATATAAATCACTTTCCTTTTTATATACTAATCAAACTAGCACAAAGCTGGTCAGGACATACTGTGCCTCGTGCTGAGCAAACTCGGGAATAACAACTCCTCTGACTTTATCAGTTAATTACACTTTTTTTAAAAAAAAAAAAAAAGCTACTTATTTCTAGCCTCATAAAGCTCATAATTGCAGAACTAATTGGAAATAGCCAGGGATTTCTGTATATATGCACAACCATGGATGCAGACAGAGAGCGAGGAATTCACCTGTCACCTCTGTGCTGCTTGTGGCAGTGACTTTCCAGCGAGCACAGGCAGGTCCCGTGTACAGCTATCGCACAGCTAATGCTGCACCACTCCCAGTAGCACTATTATTCAGTGCAACAGCTTCTGCAGCATCTTAGGGAGTCTGGAATGAGTATGTCACATGCAATGGCTTTCAGACCCATGCTGAAGTGATAAAATGTGCACCCAACTAGCAGAGAAGATCACTGTACTGAATCTGTAACACTGAAAACATACACTACAGCCAACTTTTTGTACTCTGATGAAGGTCAAAGTGCTGCTCTCGTGTGTTCTGTAGGAGGCTGCAGAAGCAACAGAAGGCAATACAGACCAAAACCTCAGATATATCTCTGTTCTAAGCCTCATATGGGGGTTTTTTATGTCCCACACCTCAGGCCAGACTAATCAGCATGAGAAAACCTCGATGTAAGATTCTGTAATTAATTTATTTAATTTCTTTCTGTTTCTTTAGTGAAAACCTTATGCTGAAGCCAAAATAATTCCTAGAAAAAGACTCTGTGCAGTGCATCATTCAGTATAATGGTTTCTACAACTTTGAGCTGTATGAAAATTTCATTTTACACTTGAATGAGTGGCAATTAAGAGAGAAATATTGATTTGTTACAAAATAAAACAGATACATATTGGGAGAAATTGCTTGAGAATGACACTGATGAAGGTCATATTTAGCTATGGGGAAAAAAAAGTTCTACTGGCCGTATTTGTGAATCTTATGAAAAAGATGAATTCTTGTCCCCCTATGAAAAGTTGTTTTCTTCTCTTTTTCCCCCAGTGAAAGACTCAATGTTGCCATCAGTCAGGAAACTGAGAAGAACTTGATGCTTGCTTGTATCAAAAGGCTGTATAATAATAATATGGAAGAAAATGCAGTATTTTTTTCTTTTTAGAGTAAGTGTCAGCGTCAAACTTCAGGCACTGAGCAGCATTTACAGAACGCTGTTGACCTTCTAAAAACTTTTGACTATTTCTTTATCCAAGACTTCACCTGCTGTGCATATGGTCAGCTTTTGCTCACCTTTGGCCAAAATGAAGACCCCAATTCCAAAACAATGAGCTATGTCTACTGCTCCAAGTTCACAGCAGTGCTACAAAGCACATCACTACCAAAGCACACCACTACCAACTCCCCAACAAGTGCAACTACTTGGGTAAGTGACTGAATAGAAGTATTTGTGCTTTAAGTCAAAGCTTTTTACATTCACATCACTGATTTTGCTGCATTGCCGCTTGCATTTTATAAAACGGGAGTAATTGTCATAGAAGGTTCTGGTTTTCATACCCTTCTATTATTTCAAATTAAAGAAACTTGGTAATTGCATGTAAAAAAAAAACCCAGAAAAAAAAGAAATTTCAGATAACTATTAGTGAGCAAATTTCAGTTCCAGTGAAACCATCACAAAAACCTGACAGCAACTATACCAGCTGCCAATCCCAATTCATCAGTTACAGAGAAGAGATGAAGAGTAAGTGGACTTGTAGAGGTAGTTCTGAGACAAGCAATTCAGGGAATTTACACTGCTGTGATTTGTTCTCTGGATAAATGAGAGCCATCTGTCTGCTTTGTTGGGTTTTTCCCCCTGTAAAACCAGGGATACTAACTTGTCTATTAGTTATTGGCCTACAGTTCTGCTGCTACCCGTAAAGACCATTTTACAAACTGATAAAAGCTTCAGTTGAGCTTCTTTAAGACAAGAAACACTGAATTCTGTCTGGTATTTTGGACAAAAGATCATCCGCTCTCCATAAAATAGCACTAAACAGCAAACTATCCTACATGGCTACAGACTGTCAAAGCTACTGCATCACTGCCATCACAAAGCTTCATCATTTTGAGAAACCGTTACATTAGGTTCAGTGAAGAGGATATTACACTGTTACAGCCTTCAACTCAATCCTGTGACCCATTTTCATTCCTTTTTGTAATAAGCAAGATCCCTCTGAGTGCAGCTACTTCATGGCAGTCTCCAAAACAAAACTGTAGTGGAAATAAGGTTCCTAACTATTTGCAAAATTCACATAGACATCATTGAAAAAAAAATCCAAACCCCACAACCATTAACTGGCAAATAACTTTAAGTCCCTCATTCGTTTGAACCAATGTTATTTTTTGTACACAATGTACTCTTAATTCAGCCCGTTTATCCAAACTCTTTTAGAATTGTTCCAACTGTAGGCATGATACAAACCAGCTCCAATTTCTGCAAATTTAAGGTGTCACAACACAAATACTTTAGTGTTTCAGTGTTTGTAATCTAGTGTTTTAAGTTTTCTGTTGGTTTTAAGTACCATGTAAGTGTTCTGTAATCTAGACAACTGCATATTTCCCTAGCATATGTTTAAAATAGGCAAATGCTCAGGTTTTTATGCACAATCTTAAAATTCATATGATCTCATACTGAGAAATGTCTTCACGCTGAAGACGTTCCCAGTATTCACAAAGACTTATGATACAATGCCGTTGTTTACAAGGAAATAAAGCAGATCTGAAAAGAACTCTATACAAACTCAGTAACTGTTGATTTAGGAAAGGTAATACAAGAATTTAATTTGAAACCCCAGTTAGGACAAGACTAACTGTAGCACTGAAGGAATCATAGTTTACGTTCCTGTGCTAGCAGCAGCAAAAGTTTTGCAAGGGGAAATGTAGGAAGTATCACTATTGCCATGGATGCAAGGAGCAACCATGTACTCTCACACTCATTTCTTCAGTATTTTAGTATGAATGAAGAAAGGTTACATTTTCATAATGCAGATGCATCACTCAGAGTAATCTAAAAATCAAATGGAGTGTTTAATTAACAGTTACAGTACAACATCTGAACCCCTTTCACCTCAGGAAGAAGACTGTGCAAATGAGGACTGGCTCTTTCACATTTCAGATGAACACAGGAAAAAAAGAAAGTAAAGCAGCTCCAGCAAGGCTGTTAGCAAGTATCTTCTGCTCACAATATAGCCATGTCCCTGCTGCATCCATCCTCTGCCTGGCTTTGAGGAGAGCTGTACTTCCCATGATAATTTGTTTGCATTTCAACTCTAATCTTGAGTTGTACAATTCCCAACACATGGCTTTTGCTCTTTTTTTATTATCTTATGCTCATTATTGCACTTTTTCACGTGCAATGTATGGAGATGAGATTCCATGTGCAATCTATTGTGTGAGGTGTTTTAATCAATAATCTTGTTCTGCTGATTAAGCAGGGGCTTCTGTTTTGGCAAGATAACATTAGTTTCTCCTGTCATGCTCCAAAAGCTATTGGGAATCTTCAGCAGATCATTAGATATGCTACAATAAAGCTTTGGTACATTCTCTTTTCTTTCTTAAATTACTTCTTCACTGTCCTATCATTCCTCGTCACCGCTGGCACTGCATTATTATTACAGCTCCCCTGAAACTTGCACTAGAGCTATGTCTCCAGGCCACAGGATGCCATTTTCAATTGAAGCTTCTGCTTGAAAATATAAATTAAGAAAATTTCATTATCTCCTGCCAAGGGCCATTATTCACCACTGTTCTAAGGAAGATTAAAAATGCAAAATCTATGGACTTGAACAAATACTCCAGCATTAAAATGAAAAACACAGTGTATCACGACTGGACCAGAAAGTGAAGTATTGGAATCTAAGAAGCAAATTCTGGAAAGACATTACATTACATGGATCAAACAGATTGACTGAGGGAACAGGTTACCTTTATGAGTAAGTGACATCAGTCACATAAAGATACACACAGTTCCACTTTTGAAGTGTGTTACAAAGTTAAGGTATGTAGGAAACAATGTCCACATTACAATTCATCCTTCAAATGATTTTGTTTTGCATAAGTAACTTTGGTAAAGATAGTATCACATCAGAAACATTAATTTTATTTTGAAGAGGATATGAATTAATGTCTACCCAGAAATGGGCTATCAAAATAATTTTGGGTATTTCTAATGCTGCATTTCTGTGAATACAGTGTTATGAATTAAGGTAAAACTGGCAAACACAGAAAACAGTCATGTGTACTTCACTTTAAAAAGGAAAAAAAAAAAGATAATAAAGCCACATTTAATAAGTAAAATTAATTAAAAAAAAACTGTCAATACATTTTAAAAAATCTATCTTGGTATGTTTTCAAACTTTTAAGTCAGATCTGACAATATTTCTCTTTCAGCATATTGATTAAATACTTAAAAGCTAGCATGATGACATGTTCCTGCATATCGCCTGCAGCAACCTGCTTCAACACCACTTGAAGCACGTAAACTCTGAGTTGTAGCATCACATACTCCATATGGTCTTCTTGTTCCTTATTCACCCTGGGTGAGCTGCAGTCTGAGTAAAAAGAGATGGGAATGTGGGATGATTACACTTCATGTACAGACTTTTAACAACAGCATATTTTAAACAGAAAAATTTCTGAACCTCTTTACGCAGAGTAAACGGTTGTCTTTACATATGTATTCCTAATGGTCTACAACTGCCACGTGAGATGTGCTTCTGCTCTTGTATGCATATTCACTAGATCGTCACTCCTGTTATTAAACTCAAAGCTACATACGTATGAAGATGTCAGGTATTACTTAAATGCTACGTTTTATTAATTTGGTCTTAGAAAGTATGTACAAAACTTGCATATAAAATAACCAGAGAACAGGGAATTTATTTCAGGGGTGTACACACACAAATGTATGCACACACACCCTCCACAGTACATAAAATTATTTAAAGGAATGTATTTAAATTCTGAGCTTCAAATTCATCTCACAAGAAATACATTATTACATACTGAAACCTAAGGAGTTAGCAAATGAGGCCTAGCCAAAGCCTGAAAAAAGGACCTGCTAAAAAAATCAGCCTTGCTATAAAGCCTTGATTTGAAACAGCATTGGCTGGACATCATTGCAATATCCACAGCACCCGACTCGTAACTGCTGCAGCAGTACCAAACCCTACCCACACAGGAAGAGTAGGTGCACACATCCCTGTAGACAATCTTCCCTGAAGACAGACATGTAATCCTGCAACTGGGTTTTAAAAAACCCAGGATGCCACACTAGCCACTTTGCTCACTCATCTGTAAGTTTTTCTAAAAATTATTTTCAAGTTAGATCTCTAAAAGTATTATGGAGGAACGAGCACAGGGGGAAAGACACACGAACATATATGAAAGCAGAAATTGGCCACAAGAATTGTGTCTAAATATTGGAGATCTTCCTGTGACTGCTAAAGCAGTAAGGCATGCTAGAAATTGGTTTGAAAATTCACAACCCAGCCCTGGGATTTTCTATACACTTGGCAACGTGACCAGTATGGCAATAAACCTGGTGGCTTCAGATGAAAAATATTTGGTAGGGAAAAAAAAAGAGAAATTTTTTTCTACTTTCTTTTTAAATATAATACTGATGATTTGTTTTATCTCCCTAATTACTGAGTAAACATGGCATGAGGAAGCGAAATAGTGTATAGCTAATATTGCAGAAGAAGATGCACCACAGCATTGTTTCTGTGTCCCAATAAATACACAATAATATTTAATTGTGTTTTCCTTATACAATGTAATCTTGTGGGAATCTAAGGGTGCGCATTAAAGATGAAAATTCCAAACAGACAATAAAACTGAACAGAAAATATGCAACTCCCACAGGCCCTCTCTTAGGATTACCCAGGTTGTTTCACTATCAATGAATGTGTATCAGACTTGTAGGAAAAAGTAATTTAACAGAGTATTTCTTGCTTTCAACCTCTTCTTGCAATTTTAATACATTTAGTTATGACCCATTTGCCTTTTAGTATTCATGTTCTCTAAGTTCAAAGCAGCCACTGTTAAAAAGACTAATCTTCGCACTTACATCTAAGCTATCACAGATATTTTTTTCTTGTTACAGTTCAACCTTGTTACAGTACTTTGTTTATTGGTGTAAAAGCTATTGTTATGGGGTTATTATTAACATGAAACTGAAGCATCAGATAAAATAGGGAGGGAAAAAGAAAAAAAAAAGGCACAAGAAAAGAAAATGTAGATTTCAGTGCAACACATAAATCCTGCCTCCTCTCGGTAACATTTTAAGTGCCTTTGTAGTAGCATCTTTCTATCCCCAATACCCTGTGCCACGTATGTGAAAGGCCTGCTAGAACTACCAGAGCCTGAGAGGAGCTGACTGCCAAGCCAGGACAGGAAAACTAGACACCAGAACAACCTCCTGGTGAGCTTTCCATCGGTGCAAGCCCAAGAACAGAGCTGCTTTTTAGATAAAATGTTTCTAACGCAACCCCGCCTGAGGAAGGAGACGTGGAAAGAAAGTCAGTCATAATCTTTTCATGTTATTTAGGTGTGCGCAAGGAAAATGCAGCATGGGATTACAGGCAGCGTATGTTTTAGTACACCAACCAAACCAAGCAGATCCTCATTGCTGAAAAGTAACCGGTTCAAAAGATCCAATTAAATGCTTCACCATTTAGACAAAATAAATAGCCCGCAGCTATGCTTATTTACTAATGAAAACTTTAGTAGTGCAGCATCGTAATATCTGAGCAATTTACACAGATTATTCACACCGAGTGAGCGCGAGTGCAGCATCACGCCTTGTGGGTTGAGCAGGTTTCAGGGGAGAAACACAGGGCTGGGTAGTAGTATCGGAGCTTTACTCAGGGGCGTTTTATTTCTGAGGCACAGTGTCAGAGCATAGAAAATATAAGTGAAAATCCTGAAGCACGGTGTCTGATCCTTGGGCATAACACTGCAACAGACTAGCAGAAGAAGAGACTCCCAGGTAGCGAGTACAGGATAAGAGTAAAAACCCTCTAAAACTCTTCTTTGCAGCACTGTCGATATGGCTTGGCATGGAGTATATTTATTACGCAGTTAAAAGTTAGGCCACTTAAGACAGCTCCTAAGCCATTATTAAATGAGAAACTTGAAGAATTACAACATGGAAAACGTGTAGCTTTATCCTGCACATTAATTTGCACAGACCCTAAACATATTTTTTAAAAATCACCCACTTTAATTACTAAAATAAGGTATTTCAAATGACAGATGTGATTTGTTACTGCACCTTCTGAAACGCAGAAGCCTTGCTACACTTCTAATGTTCATGTTTCAATGGGACCCCCAGGTCAGTTGACTCACTATGGGCCTCCTGAGTTTAGCACAGCTCTTTCGTCTGCAGAAATGCATATTCAACATAAATATATGTTGGCTCTAACGGAACAGTAAGATTTACTGATTTACACAGTTGGCCACTGAGGCGACATGACTTCATAGGGTCCTTTGGCTTCCCTCTAGTGTATCATGGACAGCCTAAGAACAATTTCAAATGGTGGGTGTGCTGTGGTCAACCCTAACTGAACTTTAACACAGGCATTCTCCTTGAATAATTAAAAGTATTATACACTGCATCAATTAGGAGCAATTATTTATGAAAATGTTCACCTATTGCAGTTTGCATATAGAAAAATGATCACATTTTTAACAAGGGAAATGGGAAATCGCTATGGGATGCCCTACTTAGATTAAATTAGCAAGAAACTTCTTATCAGACCATATAAAAGATACACCGTAATAAGACGTGACCTTGCAGAACCTTGGAGCCAATCTATGATTTTTTCCCCCTGTAACCCTTCCTAATTATCTGCAAAGTTACAGACCCTTTTGTGGCAGGTTATTTTTCTGTGAATAGTGAGGGGTTTTGGGCTTTTAAATATTTAATTAGTCTTCTGATATGAGAATTGTTGCACATGCCAACTGCTTCGATTTTCAAACTGTGTTCACCCTAATTATGTTCAGATTTAGATTGGTCATCCCAAACCTCTCACTCTTGTAATTATTTACTCCTTAAAGATCATTCAGTGGAGAAATATTTTTCACCCTTATGGCTCTTTCTTTCCACAAATGGCTTTTCTGGTCCGTTAATTACCCACTCAGAGGATTAGAGTTTGTAATAATGCAAGAGATCCTGCATGTAAGATGAGTTTTACAGGGTGAAAAGGAATAAATTGTTTTTTGTAAACTTGCCTCAGGGAATATCCCCTTTTCGGGTTATAATTTTCATCAACAGAGACCATGTGCCCACCACTCTATATCTACAAATTCCAGAGGGCTAAGGAGTGACTCATTTCTCCAGCTCAACAGAACTCGAAGCAAAATGCTAAGCAAGAGGCCAAAAGACAACTTGGTTATTTTACAAGATTTACAAAAGCACAATCTGCTAGCAAGATGGTACTGTCCTTTTTCTCATCATTTTTAATGTGGATTTCATGGCTTTAAATAATAAAATTACAACTTTCCTTACTTCATCTGCTGATTTTTTCCAGAAGTGCTGTCCCTTGGTAAGGCTTTAATCAACTCTGTAACAGTGGTGGCATTTCCTATTAAAATGTCTCTCAGAGTCCTCACTACAAATACTTTTCTTCTGAGAGGAACGCCTGTCACAAAAGCACTCTTATTCATTACCCACAGTGATGTCTGGATCTAATTATCATCTGGAACGCTTGCACGGCTTCCAGGTATAGGACTTCCCCTGAAAAAGTATCCTTCTGCTCTAACTTGGAAAGCACAATCCCACTTTCTCTGCAATTTGAAGTTAGAGGATTAAGTTACTGATTTGATCTGTGTACTTTCTCTTTCCTGGAACTTCCAGTTTTAAACCCAACAAAGTTTAGGGGGCTGCTTTCAATTGCTTGTTTTTACATCTGCAAAAAACCTGCATATTCCACGCTTCGTTTTTATGCAAGTCAAGCAGATTCAACTTCGGTAAAAAACACATCAGAAAATTCAGTGGCTTGACTCTGTCAATGCACAGACAATCTTTAATTGTGTCAAAATATTCATGATCTAATCCTTTTATCAAACTGTCTACTACTGAAGGAGTCTCATGTGCCTGCACAATTAAAAACCCCATGTTAGCCATACATAATACTGTATTACATTTGATGCAAATCCTTTTCTATTGAAATAAGCACTGGGCTGACAGCAGGAAGTGACTGATAAGAAAGCAACAAGGCATTGCTGATGGCATGCATGATAGCTGAGCACTAACTCATATGTGTTCTGTCTACAGCACATTACCCAAAGTGCTCCTCTTTTAAATGTGACTCCAGGAGATGTTCTTTTGCTGTATCTCTGTCACAAAGGCAGCAAAATTATCTGAAAAAGCTAAATATACAAAGTAAATTATGTTTTTCATACCCACCAGTGATGCTGGCACTAGAATAATATATTGAAGGCAATATCAGTGCTACTACATCCTAGATGAGAAAACACCTACAGCTTCACAGGTCTAACAGTACAGTTGAGTTTAAAGCTGTTAAGAAATTTCAGTAAACAGGGAAAGGTTATGGGTTCAGAACTGCCATGTTACTGTTACGCTTACAACTCAGCCTGAATTTATGTATTAAATAGACAGAGCAAAAGGAGCACAAAATCTTAGTTATGGTGAAACAACAATTTTACAATGCCAGAAAAATGTGTGTATTCAATACATTTCAAAATTGCTCCTTCATCATATAGATATGCATCACAAGAAGCAAGATATCTGAGAAGCAATGAACAGTAAGGTTAAAAATCACAGATTACTACTAAGAAAGGAACACACATGCCTTTGCAAATATGACAACAAAATACGTATCTTGCCACATGAATTGTTATACAATTCGGTGTCCTTAAGAAGTAGCAAGACTTCTTTCTGTAAGGTATTTGAACCATATGACTGGTCAGGGCAGCTTGCTCAACAAAATGATTCTGCTACCTAATTTCTTTTTACAATGTTACAGGACCTACTTTGTGTGTGTACGTGTACATGCATGTCTAGGCGTGTGCAAGCATGCTAGAAGAAATTGAAATTCAAAGGCTCTGATAGCTACTGCATTATAGTGAAAACCTGAAAAAAATACAGCTTTCAGTAGTAAATCTGTAGTAAAGATTCTGCACTGCAAACGTAATATAAAGCAGATCTGACATGGAAAAATTCTACGTGGTAAGAATCTCTCCTCCCCATTGATGTGTCTAGAGCAGGCTAAAAATATACCGAATACTGAGTATTTGGTCTATGTAACACTCGTAAGACTGCATTAACTTCACTGCAGTAACTTGTTTTATAGGCTCAGTTCATCATGACCTATAAAATGTTAGGCTGAAGTGCTTTAAATATCTGCTAACACCATGTGCAAGCCTGGGAGTACAAGGCACTGTGCTGTGAAGCGGCAAAGACAGTACTCTTCTGAGAAAGTAGCACGCACTCTTATGTCACTGATATAAACAGGGTAAGCATGCTAAATAATGGATGAAACAGGCAGTCAATTTTTATATAAAACAGGACTTCCAGCTGAATTCTTTGTTTGATTTTATTTTACTAGTGCAACACTAGTTTTTAAGACTGCTTCTTAAAAAACATAAAAGTTGACCATCATACGAAATTAAAGAACATACAAACTCCTTTCATTCACAGTTACTATAGAAAAGTAAAAAAAATAAAGACTTCTTTCATTTGTGACCAGAGCATTTTTGCTAATTATTGTTCTGCAATATGCAGAAAATAAAATGCAAAGTGGGGAATTATCTATGTCTTTCAGTAATGATGGCCCATTTATTAAGCAATTAGATTGCAATTTTATTATTAGAGAGGAAAAAAAGGAAGTGCTGTAAAATACTATTATTGCTTGTATCTTTGATCCTTAAACTTTTCCATTTCAGCAACCTCATTAATGTCAAAATGCCATGAATATGGCTACCCCCTTTTAGACTGTATAGCCTGGGCACAAGCAGAATCTATGGGATTCAATAAAGAAGTTTCTTCTTGTTGAATTCAACTAAAAAGCTTAATTGAGCCACAAAGGTTAGAAGGTTCTTTTTATTATAAGTAGGAGATTATTCTGTGGCAGAAGGAAATTTCCAGAATATGAGATCTCCTCATTTCTATACTACTCTGTAGCTATTTTTTAATTTTTAAACCCTACTCCTTTCCTCTGAATTAAACAGCTTCACTGTAATAATCTTTAAATTCTATTTCCTTTGTGTCACTAATGAAAACTTTTCACTTTCATCGCTACTGCTGACTTTTAACACTAAAAAGTACTCATAATTTACTTACATATATTTAATTCATATTAATCTGTCCTAATTTACGATCTATACCCTGCTCTGCCCATCTTCATGTACCTTTTCCATGTCAATTCTGTTTACTAAGTGATATTCAACAGATTTCCTATAATGCAATGAACCTTAACAGGCAGCTTTTAATTGCCTCACATAGGAAACCACATCACTATTAATTCCACAGCAACAGTATAAAATAAAACTATTGCTTCTCAGACTCTAGAGCAATTAGACCTCTCGGCTATTTGGCTAACTCTGCTTCATGATACCCAGTGCAGTTAATTATATTTTTTGATGTTAATAGTCTCTGTCAGTTTCAAGCATAACTCCTCTTTGATGAATATTTAAATTATATTTGAATAAAAAAATAATCTTGGTTACATTTCATATTCAGCAGTCATCACAGCTTAATAAAGGTCTCCTCAGCAAGGGTTGAGATAAATGGCTATATGAACACATGTATAAAGTCCTAAATCAACTTATCAGATAATGTAGCTGTTTTGGCTAAGTATTACAGAGGATATATTGGGGTGGGAGGAATTAATAGGCTTCAATTATTACAGTATTATTCTATACAAACTAAATTTGGCACAGTAATATATAAGTAAATCAGATTTTTTAAATAATAAAGTTCTTAGTGCAACTAAACCAGGAACTTAGCTTGGCTAGGCTAAAAATTTGAAAACTATACAAAATTCATACAAATTCATCCAAGAGGACACAACATTCAACTGAAAGATGTTGAAGGTTAAGCAACGTGGTCATGTGGTCTCAGTCAAGTTCTCAAAAACATCAGTAAACTACCAAGAGAAGTAATTACATACCCAAAACATACAGTACATGATTAAATGTAGGCTAAACAGTAAGCACACCTAGTAGAGCCCATTTCAGAAATCAGGAAAAAACCCTAGAAAATCATAAGCTTAAGCATGTATTTCATAGGATGCTCACATATAAAAGAAACAGTGTAAAATACCTAAAATTCTATGTATACATATGTATACTTATTTATATTTATTTTCATCCCTGAACAGCAAGACTGATGAATGTGTGCATACCATCCTGCCAGATAAGATATACACTGATTTAAGAAGAATTAGATGGTGTTTTTACCAATAATAAAGGAAAGAAAACAACTTTTTAGATATGAAAACACTAAATAAAATATCAAACTACACCCTGCTAAAATAATTAATCCAATCTTTTTTGAAGTAAACTAAATCTAAATTTTAAATGTCATTAGTTGGTATCAATGACCCTTTTGTTGTTTCCTCTGTAGCTTGTCCAATGCCGTAATTACAGTAACGCGTGTGTGTTATGAGCTTGCACATGTGTACTCTAAATTTCTTCTGCAGAAAATAATAATAGAACACACCGCAAAGAGATGATCAAGTACCACTGACAGCTATTTCACCTTACCTAACTGCTCAGAACCTCGTAATATGAGGATTTGTATTTAATTTATTTAGTAATGCCATGATGGAACAACACCATTAATAAACCCCTCTATTCTTAATGAGCAAACTAGACCTACTACTTTCATATTAGAATTAATCACAGCGAAAATGCATAATGCTAGATAAGGTTCTTCTCAGTCATGGGTGTTACTGTTTTTTTCTGAAATAAAGCCAAGGACTACAGTATGCTTCATGAATATTCTAGGCTCTGTGATTATGCCTAATTCATTAAAATAGGCTACACGTATTTCTGTTTTTTTCTTTACATGTGAGTCATATCTAAGTCTTGTGACTAACACACAGAACACAAAACAAAACAAATATCAATTGGGCCACGGCCTGGTATTGTGCAAAGCTTAGGTTAAAAATAAAGAGCATTTTAAGCTTCTGCTACATTAAAATACAGAAGTGACTGCCATACTAAGACCTACGTCTGTTTCACATGAGTAAAAGCCTTCATTTATAAAGGATGCTCAAAAAAAAGATATGTAATGTTGATAATCTTGCATGGTAAATGTTTCACGAAGCAGTTGTCAGCAAGCTGAACCAGAAACTGCTGGCGTGCCAAAGCAAAAGAAGGACCTCGTACACGAGAGAAGTATCAGTGCCACAGCAACTGTGATGTGCATACATTCCGAGAACGCACCCCTTACCCACACCAGCCTCTGCTATCCCATCACCAACACCCATATTTCTTTCCATGACACGAAAAGGACAGATGTGCAAGCTTTTCGTGACTGGAAAGCAGAAAAAGGCAAGGTGTACCTCTTGTTCTGAGACACTTTTCACTACACAGCATCTTTGGTAATCTTCGTCTGCAGAAGGAAAAGCAAGGGAAAAGGCAAGGGTAGCAGCAGGGGTCAGCAGAGCCCTTGTCTAAGCCTGGCAGACCCCTGAAGCAGTGTGCCTTCACTGCAATCACAGCCATTCGTGAATGGCAGAGGATAAAATCCTGCCCGTGAAAACTGTTTTCAGTCACATTAACAAATGCAAATCTGAAGCGCGATACAGTTCAAACGCAGAATAACCGTGGGCCCTGTCTGATGAAGCTATTTTTGAGGCACTAAAATGCTTCTTCGTGGAAGTCTTGTCAAGGCTCCAATTCAGCTCTGCAGTGAGCCCATAGCAGGTTCTGCCTTCTACCCGCAGACGCCCTGTACGAGGCTTGCTTTTGGCTAGACCTTTTCACTCCGACGAGTGAGATTAATCAGTTGTAGGAGATTTACCCACTATCCATCCAAGCCCGGAGTCCAGTCGAAGATTTGCTTTATTCACTCACATTACAGAACAGACCAAACTTGTTTTCACTCGAAAGGACACTAACACGGTATGACAGCGTTTCCTCTGAAGACCTGACGAGCAGGAAGGAGACGGAGGGCTTGAGAGCTGTGTCTTCTTCGGAGAACTCATTTTGTTCTTTTCAAAAATGTCTCGCTCTCATTTATACACAGGATTTTTTCAAAATGACATATTTGTTGGACATGTGAATGGGTGGAAAAGAGTATCTCCGTTCTCCCATTCTCCCACTGGGCAGGATTAAAAAAAACAGTCTCAGGAGAAGGAATGGGAAAGCTGAAGGAAGCAGCGTATCCTTGAGCACTCTGTGGAGCAGGAGGCATTTCGCTTACGTTTTGAAGACCCTCGGTGTAAGCGCAGCTGTCTTGCAGAGAGATGATGGACGTAACAGGTTAAGAGTATTACCATGTGAGAAAAGTTCCTGGTAACAAAAAACCAAGCATGAACTCTTCACTGGTGTCATGAGGCCATGGTAATTGAAGGTACATGTCTTGCATGTACTATAGATAGGGCAGGATACGCGCAACAGAAAAACACTCACTGCTGAAGAGGATTTATTCTTCTTTTAACCCTGTAACTTTTCTGCAGCATGTTTTGAAAGGGAAAGGAATTTTAAAAAATTACAGTTCCTTAAGTTCATCTATTATACCTAACATATTTTTATATTTATATATTATAATGAGGTTTGCTTTGTTTCTGCATTTAAAAAGCAAAATGATACTGATTAAATATATTTAGTGAAGATGTAAAGATCACATAAAGCTACAATTACAGTATAAACTGTAGATAAAAATGGAATTTCGAGGCCAGTTCAGTGCAAGATTGATGTAACCTCCTTTCTGTTGCAGATCAAAAGTAAACTGAATATACCCATTATGAGATTGTATTTTTTAATGTGGATGTTTGCATGGTCTGCAAAATCTGTAGTTTTAAACATTTCTAATTTTACCTCTTTTTAATAATCACAACTATGTTCTCATTATTAGAACACAGACCATAAGTTCCTATTTAAAAATTCAAGGTATCTTAGCCTTTATTAGGAGGGAAACAATGTTTTCTTTCTGAAGGTAAAATTAATTTGACTGTCAACATTACATGCTTGAATTTTGCATCTAACTAAATGATTACATAGATTCAGAGTTAATAGGCTGTATTTTCATTAAACACGTTAATTTTCTACAAGCCCCAACAATAGCTATAACTGCAAATTACTCAAAAAATATAAACACAATGGAATGGACCTGACATTTTTTTAATATTGGATTTCTCAATATTTAAAATTTTATTATTCGGAATTATCATCTGCCACATTACCCAAGTATTTATTTAAATACATAGGCAAAAAATATAATCTAATCACAATGTACTGGAATCACAAGATAGTTACGGTTTCTAATCATTAAAATAATCAGGAACCTTTCCTAAACAAAAAGTTTAAAGGAAAAACTAGATGCCTTTGCCTTTGAAATGTATTTTAAGTATGCATTTACAAGTACTTTTAAATATATGTTATTATTCTAAGGTAATAAAATAGAAATCCAAACACTATGTGGTATCTATGTAACCCTTAGTGCCTGTCTTAAAAACCCGAGGTCCATTCACCTGCAGCTGCAGAGCGGGGCTTTGAAGTTGACACTGGAGGCAGAAAGTCCCCATAAATACACAAGCAGTTTGAATGTAACCCACGCAATCCACCTGCAATCCGCTTACAATGGAAGTGGACTTCAGACTAGGTCATAAGTAAATTTTATCATGTTAATTTTCAAATTTCTGCTGTGCCTATAAAAAGCAGTAGTAGTTAACCTTATCAACTTCAAAGTCTCATCACAGTTTCTGGCTACAGCCACACAAACACTCTATGAGGGAGCATTTCCTCATCCTACCTCGCATTTTCTGCTTCCCTGTTCATTTAATTTCTTTTTAAACTAAGAGGAAACAAAGGATATGTGTCACTGCTAACGGTCAGCGGAGCACCAAGGTGTCTGACTATTTTAAGATTTAACTGCCTGGAACATGGGTCCTCTGTCACTCACACTACTCCCTCACCAAATATTCTAGAAAAAAGCTTATTTCTATACTCAACTTTACCACATGGTAGGATCTCTCGAACTTGACTGTATGCAAACTCCGGGGTTAATTATCAGAGAAGTGTGAATGGGGAGAGGGATTTTCTGAAGGTCTAGTCTCTTTCTTCAAAGCTTTAATTTTAACTGTGTCAGTCTGAAGTTTACACGGGATCTAAATACATCTGAAAGACTTTATTCTAGAATAATTGGGATGTAATTTCAATCAGGGACTAAAAATTTAATAACTACTTTACAAAGGTAAAAGCAAAGCCATGAAGTCATTAGTGTTCTAGTCAGGCTTCCTAGAAAAGCATTAAGTTAAAAATCTTTTCAGAACTGTAGAAAAGAAAGAAAAGGGAGGGAGAAAAGATTAAGCAGCAGCTTGTTCTGAGAAAGAGGAGCTGATGGACACTGGCAAAGTTTGTGCGCTAGTATCTCAAATTCTCTGGAAGGGGAGCAGGGCATGTGATTAAATGGCTCTGTTAAACTGGAAACCTCACCTTAATTTTTTAGTCTTCAGATTTCACAGTATTGATCTCATTAAGCTAGTGTTTTCATCTTGTAACCAGTAAATGTAGTTGCTGTGCAAAAGCTGTGGAGTGATGTTGCAAATGAATGATGAGTATTTAGTAATTGCCATGGAACTATGTTTAAGTGCAGGTCTAAAGTGAAGTGAGTGGTCAAACACAGTGGTAAAACCACTCCTGGCTGAAGTGACAGACACATCTCATTAGTCCTTAAAAGGAAACACTCCAAGATTTTAAGTAGCAATGCAGAAATTATTGCTGCTTATTTCTAAAGATACGGAAGAAAAGCTTTCCCTGTGATCAAATGTTCTAACAGATTGATTTGCTTTCTAGTCAGTTTAAAAAAAAAAAGAAAACCAATGAATCTGATAGTCCTTCAGGTGAGATTTTTCTATACAATTGCTGTCATCAAAATACAGCTGATGTGATACTTTTAGATATCAGATCAAGGACATGTGCTGAGTACCAAACAACAGTTTGCCTTAGACAACAAAAAATTATGATCAGCAATGCAGTTATAAATAAATGAGATAGAAGAACTTTTAATATTTCATAAGAAATTTGCAATGTTCTATGCTTGCAATACAGCACAAATTGAGCAATTTTGAGAAAAGATTAAACAAGGCAAGAGACAGCTTTTCTACTTAATGACAGGATCTTAGAAAGAAAACTACAAAAGCAAACTTCCAAATTACTATAAATGCCAGACAAAAATAGAAGGCGAAGTGTCAAATGATCTTTGCCATTTGTCGAGACAAAAAAAAAAAACCAAACATTAAAACACCCTGCAAGCATAGATATTCTGAACCAATGTCATACATGTGATCACAACTTCATTGTAATCTGTTGGAAAAAGGGTAAAAGTGGAAGATTGGGGAAGTTCAAAAATATTGTCTGCTATCATAAACTTACAATAGATTAACTGAAAGAGGAAGACTGAAATTTCAGCTTTCCAGTAACAGTCTGATGTCATTTTAAGCAAGACTATGCCTCTCTATTTTGTCTCTGACTACGTTAATCTGTATATTTGCAGTGAACATAAGGAGGACTTTGATCAAAACACAACATGCATTTTACACAACAAGGAAGTCTACAGAGAGGCACTACGTTTACAAAAGCAACTGAAGGTGGTTTCAAAGGGAGTTGACAGATTAGAGGATGATGACACTGCTGCTGCAGTCTCAACGGAAATCTAGCTTGATCTAATTAACAACAACGAGCTAGAACCACAAAAAGATAATTCAAACATGATTTAAAGAAGTTATATTACCTTTTTATTGGAATAGCGATGGAGCCTTTCCCTTACTGATCACAGAACAAGTCACAGGTTGAACACAGGAGAAGAACAAAAGGCCTGATATCCTTAATTCACCTCCAGCGTTTGAAATTGAAGACTGATATCTAGCATAAATATTTGACTACAGAAGTAGAGAACATCCGTGCGTTCACATGAAACTGATAAAGTTTTAAGTCACACTCGTGACAACTTGAGTGAACAGGGAAATCAAAATGGAATATTATTTTTGAAACAGGACTGTATGTTACTGAGTGCTGCCATGTTCAAACAGTGCAGTAAATGGAGCACAGCATGCAGGACAACTTGGATGTTCCGTTCAACACATCTGTGTAGAGCACCAGAAGCCTCCCAGGTTATTCCCATCCCCTTTTTGTTCAGATTCTTCACCCCAGGAAAAACGCACTGGGAGGAAAACTTCTCACCAGTCCTGAACTTACTCAGGCTTGTAGTTTAAGCCAGTAACAATGACAATGACTGATTTGTGCTGACATTTCCACAACTGTCAGTACTAGGTGACTGCTGTCCATATGCAGCCTGTAGCACAGGAATTTCTGTGAATCATAGTTCTTATGCACCTTTTGTACTAAAAAAACCTTTTATTGGCTCTTCTGACTGTCTCCTGTGAATGACAATCACTGCCACTAAGACATACTGTGAATTGTGCTTATATGCATATATGCTTCTGTACACATAGGTATGATGACATATAATCATCCTGGTATTTAATCATTCTGGCATTTTCCACTCGATGCACTTTACAGGTGGAAACTATAGCAGTGGATTTACTGCAGTCATAGGAAATGTGTAACCTTGCCAGGGAATGTGGAAGTTACTGAAAAATGCACCATTTGGGCACATTTTGAGTACGGTTTGACCACCTAAAATGCAAGGAGACAGGGAATCTCCAAAGAAGTGAATTGTTCCATTCTCCTTGAAGTTATCTTCCTGCTTTTTAACTTTTGCACATGAATTTAAAAAAAAAAAAAACCCTCTTATTGCAACTGGTAATTTTTATTCCTTCTCATATTATTTCATAGAAATAATACCACCTGTAACAAAGTGGCAACTACAACTCAGCATTTGCTACAGTATATACCTCTTACCATACTAATTCAGACATTTTTCCTCTTTAGTCCTCAAAATAGTAGATATATATTTACCTTTGTGTCATAATTTTGTAGGCGTCTGGAAGGAAGCATTCTGTATTCTCCATCTGGAAAGGGTCAGCATCACAAATCTTGTCATCTGTCCGTCCATAGTTAGCACTTTCTATCATAATAACATCACTTCCTGGACACCGGAGGTCAATGGAGTAGCCTTCGCAGGAGAGCTCCCTCCTAACCAAACCAAAAGGTAGTGCTGCTCGGCTGAAACCTACAACAAAAAAAAATGGAACTGAGCCTAAAAGCTGTATTGCATATATTCCTGTTCTGTCACATTGGCACCCACGCTCCTCAGCATGCACCTTTAAACAGTTTGACCTGGTACCACATCAACTGAGGCACCTTCCATGAAACTGTCACATCCCTACACCACTGCTGCTCTGTCCTTAATGGGGGAAAGGAGGAAATTCTTCTTCACTTCTAACCCCTGCCAGGGCAGACAGTGGTGCCTGCCTGCACAGCTAGACTGCAGGTTTCTGTTCCCAGCTCGTTCCTCTCTGCTTCTTTCGGCCCTCTTCGGGCACGGTCAGAAAGGCTGTGTTTGCAGGTGGGAAGCAGCAGAGTAGGCAGGATTTGCAAATACAGAAGTGATTACACAAACAAACAAAAAAATCAACAACAAGCCAAAGCCTTAATTCTAACTTCATTAGTCTTTCTTAATTTGTAGCTCCCTTTCTCTGGGAAGAGTGGGTTTCTTTTGTTTATCTATTTTCTGTCCCCAGCATGGACATGTCTGTGCCACCAGATACAACATATTTGCCGATACTTTACCTCGCTGAACTTCAGTGCTCCTTGCTGTGCCTTTTACATAAATTAAACCACAGACAGGTAACATTTTGAACAAATATATAAATGATCAGTACAGCAGACGTGTGCTGTATAATAGGTTCCTGTCCCTCCCAAAAATTATATGCGTGTTTCAGGGAATTCTCATTTTTAACATGTTTTCTGCAGGAGAGAATTCCTAAAGATAGGTAACTTCTCTAAGAGTAATGAAGCAGAATCAAATGCCTTAAAAACAAAACTATGGTCCAGATATTCACCCAGATGTTTTGTCTTTTACAGATACTGCTTTGTGCAAAATACATTTTGTGACAAAAAACACTGTAGCTGTATATCACACCTTCCTGTACAAGGGTGCTACTATATTCTTAATAAACAGAATATTTCTGTTTCTTACAAAATGTGTGCATTACTGTCTTGGAAGACAAGTTGGATAACATGATAGTGTTAAATACCTATTTCTTTAAAACAGTAAATCCTTTCTAAATTTTCAACAGAATCACAGATATCTATTTTTAAAAATAGTCATCCTAATACAGTAGCACAAGGCCATTAATATTTCAGTGCAGGCTGCTGGAGACAAGTTGTGACAGCAAAGAGAAACTGCTAGTAAGTACTGAAAGTTGGAGCTGTATGGTGTTTTGAAGGCAAAGAAAATAAACTTTTCTTAAAAAGTATGATGCGTTAGAAGAGGCAAGGAGGCAAGGATCTCTAAAGATCAAGAACAACTTGAGATAACCCCTTGATAGTAAATTTTCACAAGAATCAGAAGCTGCCACTTTTTCTACTGAATTAATGATCTGTGGATTAAAACTCCTAGTGTATGAAGATTATCTGTTCAGACTGCAGAAACGAGCCGTTGATAATGATCACACAGTTGGGATGTGGCTCCCTGGCAGCCAGAACCCATCTCTGCACCTGCCCCTCCTCTACCTGCAAGCCCCTGCCTTCCCATGTGCACCAGCAGCAGTGTACTAAACTAACGCGCGGGGCTGGTCTGACTAACCTCTCTCTAACTGCAGAGAAACCGATGAGGTCTTAGAGGACCAGCTCCTTGGCTGGGTTGGAATTCACCCCAGCGGAAGGGGAAAGCTAGAGTGCAGCAACCAGGTCTGCCTTTACATTACATATCCTACGTGAAAAGGGTGCCATCACTCCTCCAGTATGCTTCAGTATTTGTTAATAAGGCAAGAGGTTATATTGCTGTAGAAAGCACCACAGTTCCATCCCAAATTCACTCCTGGTCATCAGTTTGGCTGCACGTACCATACACAATAGCAAACACTATTATTAGAAGCTTGCTGAGTATCATGAGCTGAAAGCTGGGAAGAGCTAAACCACAAATCCATCACATTAACACCCTACATGTTCCTCCCATGCAGCAAATTAATACAACGAAGACAGAAGTTGCTCACAGCTCAGTGAGGGCGTGAAATGGGCAGAGAGGGGTATGCGCAGAGCCCCCACCACACATGCATAGAGCCGCTCCTTTGATTAATTACCATCACGACAGCCGCGGTGGGACCAAATATAATGCTGCTAGTGACTGCCATTCCTACATCCTACCGCTCCTGTCACATTTAATGCTGTCGACATAAGGCTCATTCCTCCAGCTGGCAGCAATGGTGTCTGTATCTCCTGCACTCAGCAGGGCTTCCCTCCTCATGGCCTGGAGAGGGGAGTCCGGCTGCCTCCTCCCTCCCTCGGGAGCCTCACACGTGCTGTCATAGGGATGCACGGCCCCACTTCTGAGTTTCCATCAGCAAGGAGGGGGACAGCAGCTTCGGCTGTCCAAAGGGGATTTTTGCAGGAGGGCAGAGCGGGCAGAGCGGGCAGGGGCGGGGGTGCACAGAGGTGTGCATGCTGCGTGTGTGCAGCAGCAGGTCAGACATATATGGATCGTTATGGGGCCAGGGCTGAAAAACCCACAACCGAGCTACCTGTGACAAGCACTGAACCCTTACTGCAGATCCTGCAGCACAGCCTCCCCTTCTGCCAGGAAATACCTCGACTCAAATACAAGGCCTCCGCAGCCTGTTACAGAGATCAGCTGCCTGCATGTCTTATTTCATCATCTATGGCGACTGCTGTAAGTACTATCAATGTGTTTTATCCTGCAATTTTTCCCCCTGCAGGCATCCATGAGAAGTTCTGTGTGAGGACAAACATTAAAAATACCAGAGCAATGTTAGATCACAGGCAAGGGGACACACCTGAGATTGTAATGTAGGTGTTACACCGCAAAAGCAGCAAGCAATAACGCAAAACAACGCAGCGTGGCTTAGGTGGGGAGACCGTTCTAGGGAATCTCTATGGCACAGGAAGAATTTTACTGAATAAACTAAATAAATATGAAGTCCACTAACAAAGCTGCTGTAATCTTTATTCTGAAGCTGTATTTGTAATCTTTTCCTATCAACAAAGAAAAAAATAAGCATATCAACAAGCAAAGTGTAATTCAATCCATCTTGCAACCCTGACAATCGAAGAAAGAACTAGTGGGAGGCCCTGTGAGCGAAAAATCAATATCGCAGCTTTGTGCCGTGCAAATGTGAATACTGCCAAATAGCAGTGCTTAGGGTAAAATGAACTGTTTTGCTTCATTTTCTCCTCTCTGAACAAATGATTTTGAAACGACAGCCTTTTTTTGAGCTATAAAACGTCAAGCAATAACTCCCTGTGCTTAGGCAAGCGATTGGAATAAATACCTCTTGGCAACAGGTGCAATGACTTAGGACTGAAATTCATTTACATTCAGGAGATAATTCCCGATAAACAGATGCACTGCCACAGAATGGAAGTTTGAACGACCGGAATCTGAATGCTACTGCCTGCCTCTGCATCCTTCCAGAGCTTTTGAGACGTAAGTATGTGGCTCTGTCAATAATTACTGTTGTCACTGGTAACTTGCTATCTCTAATGCTATTCCTCACGAATATTTTCAATCCTGTATCTTCTAACCAACCAGTGTTCAACCTGCTGCTTGTCCTACTGCACCTTGCATAAACCACATTCGCTTGGCTCTTCTGCAGCTGAAACCAACATTCCCCATCTTCCTGCTAATTGCTTCAAGGCAACACGCTTCCGCTGTCTGCCGCCCAGGAAGGCAAAGAGCTTCCCGATGGCACAGACCTTGCTGGGGCTGGGGCTGGGACTTCCAGCACAACCTAAACATTAACTCAAGTAAGCATCTATTACCAGATGCAGCATATGCTGTCTCTGATTCATTCGCATTTGTATACATTAATCAGTGGTGTGTGGGTTGGGTTTTGTGTTTGGTTTTTTTTTTTTTTTAATGGAAGAAGATTAATACCTAATAAAAAAAAAAAAAAAAAGAGTGTGGTTTCTGTCCTGCTGACCATTTTGATTACAGAAAAGCTTCCTGGAAAAAGCATGTTTCCTGCACGTTTTATCTGCTCACAAATTGGTTGAGTGCAGGCTTTTTATTGAAAGAACAAAATAAACTGCTTTTGTGAAATTGCATTTCTAAGAAAAAAAGGTAGAGGGCATTTTCAGTGGTAATATACATTCTTTAATGCTTTGTTGGTCAATGCTTGTAGAAAAACACACAGAAAAAAATCTAAATGAAACATCATAGAAAAAAATTTTTCCTGTTACACTTTAGTCTGCAAAATGAAAAAATACAAGCCCTATGATAGAAATGTAACTCAGAACCATGTTTCAGAAATACGTTAAACTCATATTTGGCTAAAGATTGTTCTATGTAAGTTTGCAATGCCTTATTTACAGTCTTGGTTACTTCATAAGAAATGATTTGTCTTTAGAAAGATAACCTAAATTTGTCAAAGTGCAAAGAAAAGTTAATAATTCACAGCATCCTGCCCACTAGCATACCATCCTTCTGAGCTGTCAAAAATAAGAGAGTGTGCTAAGTCTGGTAGATAAAAGCAAAAAGGCACCACCACATTTGAATGTTCACCCCATACAGAGGAAAAATACTGGAATGTAAACAGGCTAACATCAGTACTCTTCGACATCAGAAGCAAGGAACCTTTGATTAAAACTTAAAGCACAGAGAAAGTCAACATGGAAATATAAAATTATTTCAAAGAATGCAGATACTGGAAGAACTGAGAATCCAAAACAAATCTCTGCAGAAATAAATATAAATGTCTCTGCGAGCAAGGAAATATTGCTTCTTGTGTTATTTGGCTCTAACAGAAAGGTCTTTTGAAAAGAGCACATCTTTTCAAACAGAATGTTTACAGTTGTCTCTTTCACAATCTCTTTTATTTTACCAAATCACGCAACATGATGATTCAAGTTCTACACAAGATGAAGTGATGCATTTCAGTAATATATGTTCAACAAATGCAAAGCCCGACAAAAACTGTGTCGAGAATCCTCTCCCTCTCCCAGAGAAGTGTGCATGTGCACGCACGGAGGGTGCAGAGAGACAGCTGAACATACTTCGCCATCTGAAAATCATGCAAATGTTCAACATGGGCTCTGCAAAGCTTTTATAATTCCACAGAAAAGCCCCAGCATCCTGCAGTTTCTAAAGAATCCCGTGAACTCTGTCAAGGGAGACTTTTCTCCCCGTCTCACAGCACCGTATATATTTCACACAGACAAGCATGTTATTTTGTTAAACAGCTTTTAAATTATCCAATTCTGGTCAACAGATCACTACCAACTACTACAAAGATAGAGGCAATTTAAATGACAACTGTGCTTTCTAATTCTGTCTTTGAAGGAAAAAAGTCATTCTGGCAAGCATGTCTATTAAAAGATTACACTGGCACAGTGAGAGCTTCTGATAGTGCACAGAGGTCTGGAGTTCACAGCAGTCAGCTCTCCTTTCAGGGAAACCCAGCAGCCAGCCCGCGCTGCAGCCCAGCAGACAGAACCCCACTGTTCTGTCGGGATAAAATTAGGCAGGAAGCGATCATTTCAGAAATATTCTCCTACAGCCGTATTCCTTGCCATTTTAAGTATATACTCATTACTTTCATTTAACATGCTGGAAGGAGGAGACATCTAGAGAAAAGGCATTATTTAGTGAAGGAAATAGTTTTTCTAGTAAGAGACATCTTTCTCATTTTTTTAACTCATTCACAAAAAGGGGATTAACTCAAAACAAGGTACATGAAAGTACGTTCATTATTTGAAGTTTAACAAAGAGGCCCGAAGTCCTTAAGAACAGACTTGACCATTTAAATGTGCACATAAATTACACTGAAGCAAGGCAACTATTCATTGAATAAATTAGCTGTGAAGGGTGATTTTTAACACTGGTTTCTAGATCTCAGTTTCTCAGACATACTGTTTCATATTTTAATTACTCGGCTAAAATCTGGAAGCCCATCTCTTACAAAACAGAAATATGAATTGCTATCAATAAAAGCTTTCAGAAATATTAAGTAACTAATGATGGCTTTTTACAAATATTTTTTACACTTTATTGTACAGTGATTTAGTCTTTAAAAAAACTAAAATTTTAAAAATATTTGTCAAACTAGTGTTTTTCAAGATTCAGTGTGAGCAGAAGAATTACAGCTCTAAGTAATTTTCTGTAATTATATACTTAATATTCAGTGTACATAAACATAAAGCACAGTATGTCTGATTCATGAAATTCAGGACAGACGCCAGAGTCACGCCTTCTGACTCACACCAGGACAGGTCCTGCCTTCCAGGTTCACTGAAACTTATTACAATTTTCCTTTTACGTTTTCCAGTCTCCATGCAATTCTCAAAAATATCCCTGTGAGGCTCTCTTCAGCAAAAAAAGAGTCAGGGCTTACCTGCTTTCTTCACCTTGTCGAATGATTCAGCAAAACCTAAAGTGAGCAGCAGCATCTCAGCTTTTTACGTAACCGCGTCGATCCTTCCTGTGTACGGCTGGCAAGGATCTCATCGAAATTCTCCGCAACAGCTCTTGCCCCTCATTCAGAAGGGTGAGAATATGTCTCTCCAAGGTAGCAGAATTAAGGGAGGGGGAGAGGAGGTTGAATTGTGGTTTTGTTGGGGCTTATGTTTTGGTTTTTCAAATAGCAGGAGAGAGGAGAGGGCTATATTGACAGAGCTACAAGCTGAAGTCCTTCAGTCGTCCGGAACAAGAGCAGCCCAGACAGCAGCCGTACATGCATCCCCACATGAGTCCATCACAGCTCAACCCCACTTTGAAGGAATCACCACTATGGGAAAAGAGATAGTTTGGTCTTCATGCCCGTTTAATCCTTCACCTCCCTGCTGAGGCTGCCACAAGAGTGCTAATTAATGCTGAACTGTGAAAATGGGCTTCTGCACTTTGAATCCAGCCATGATGAAACTGGATAGAAACCACTAATTCCTTTAATGAAAGTCACCAAACCAGAGCATGGTTCCTGGCAGCGCTTTAGCAATGCCTACATATGGCAGATGGAAACCACGTGATCTAAACATGAAAGTCTAAATATCTAGTGTAAAAATATGCGTGTTGTTCAGCTCTCACTTTAGAACCAAATTTTATTCTCGTATGCATGCACCTTTCCCATCCCTTTCAGTGGGAGCTGTATGCATGAGAGCAAAACTTTGCCCTCTTGATCTAAAATTATCCCAGTTTGAAACAGTATTCATCTGTCAATGATATTTCTTTTCTTTTGCCAGCCAGATGTCTGTTCTCAGGCTGCAAGAATCTCCTGCCTTTTTTCCTTCACATCATACACACTTGATCCTCTGCCAGCTCGCAGAAAGCACTCTACCCTTTTCTGTCTTGCCATTAAATACACTGAGTCTTCAAAATTTCTCAAGGCAAGTAAGTCCCATGGTCTCTGTAAATCCCCCTCGTGGAGGTTATCTCCAGTTTACCAACTGTGAACTCTCTGAGCACACCACCTGTCAGGAAGGAGAAGCTTCTGAATCAGAAACAACTTCTGAAATAGGGAGGTAAGACACACAAAGGCTGATGTGTCAGAAATGTTGTGTCAACAGGATTTCCTGTTGAATTATTTCCTCTGGACAGGATGCTGGTAGCAGAATAAAAATAAATATTATTTTATTTTCTATTAAAAATGTATTTTTACAACAATTTATATTTCCAGTTACCTCAATCATTTTTTATTGGAAACCATGCATTAAGGAGGGGCAGAGGAAGAGGAAGAAAGGGGGTGCGATTTCCATCAGCAGTATTCAGAGCAAACAGCTGACAAAAGAAATATGCTTTTGTTCCCATCCTTAAGAAACCCAAAGCTTTGTCACCTCAGAGGTTGATAGAAACCATGCAGAGCTGTACCATTTCCTTGGGAATATGTGTACTGGTGAAAGTTAAATCATTCCAGCAGGTGACATGTTGGTTGCAAATAATAACCCTTGGTGTGCTCTGTACAACGCATTCTTAAATGAATTATACCCTAACTTCTTTAAGAAAGCAAAATATTTACTCTCACTAAAATGGAGAAGTTGGACCCTGATAATTCTGGCTGGTTTTAAAGAAAATGTTATTCTAGTGCCAGAGTTTAAAATACAAAATATGGGCCTAGTGCTAAAAAAATTCACAGATTTAATTAAAACTATTGTGTAATTGCTACCACATGGTAATATTTGAGATCACAGTTGTAAAATTACAAAGGGGACATTTTCCTATTTACAAACAGAATTATATGTATATATTAGAAATGGAATCAAGCAACAGTGTAAGAGTTCATATACTCTTTTGTTTCAGTAAAGTGATGGGGTGGAGTCAACTGTCACAGTATAATTTACAGTGCAAAAATTCTGTGGTTAATTTTAATGATGGCAAGACACTTAAAGAGTGCTTATGAGTATGCAAATAACACAGCAATTCCCCCTTTTTATTCAGTATAGCTTTCGAAACATTTCTGAGGACACGGGAGTAGAAAGAAGAACCCTTAGAAACATAATGGCTCAAGATCCTGCAGATCAAGCTGCTCAACCAAAATACAGTCCCATCTTTTGAAAACAAGGAAAAGAGCAATGTGATGAATGCACTTTAAGGTAAATGTGCCGTCACTTCAAATATTGCCACAAATAGATATGAGACAACAGTAGCAAGCAATCTTGGAAAATACCTGTCAGACTGAAAGGCTTTCTTCCTGACCTTACCTTCTATGAAATATTTGTGGATTTCTAAAAGACTGTTATAGAGAAGAGAGTGATGTACCATACATACTTTTTACAACATACTTCAGGTTCTGGCACATTCTGGGAATCATGGAATAATCCTACATAGATACTTGAGAGCATCCACTGAATAATAAATTGCATGAACAAAGAAAACCTATTTAATCGTTTACAAATAAATAGGCAATTTTCAAAGTCCTAAGGAATATACACAGTTCTGCCATGCTCCCTGGGCAGCAGAGATTAAGAATGGCCACAGAGGTACCATTTCCAGAGTAAATAAAGGAAATACGCACCTCTGATACCCTGTGATACCCTGTCAAACTGCTGCTAGTCACCTACGAGGGAACTGCATATCCATATGCCTCCTTGCAAACACAAAAGACAAAGGAGATAAAGTGACAGGATAGCTAAATTCCACCCGGACTCAAATTCAGGGCTTCTGAATTTGGATTCTGGTTTTTAATCCTGGAATGCGTGTGTGTGTGTGTGCATGTGTGTGTCCTCACCACTGTCACAATGTAGCTGCAAGAATGCTCTCAGCTTTTAAAGAACCTTGTAATGACTGTTCAAATGAAATAAATGAAAAATCAGGATCCCTGAAATCTCTCTCTCAGTTAAGACAGAAAGTAAACAATTTTCCATAATTATCTGATAGGAGTTCCATAATTAATGCTATTTACATTAGAAAGTAACAGAAAGGATGAATACGCACTGTAACACAACACAGAAAGGAAAACTTTGCATTTGCTAATTACTTCTATTTAGAAGCACACATTTAATAGCTAAAAGACCGTGCTTCCGAAGTTGTTCACTGATCTTCATGCAACCAGCAACACAGCAAAGGACTAGGAAAGCTCCACACCAGTGGTAGGAAAAAATCATCACGAGGTGCATATGCTCAATATGCAGCAAGACAGGAGTACAGAAGGTAATTTCCTCAATAATTAACACATTTTACATAGTGCTTCACCGTACCAGGTCACAGTTTTCCTTTTAAGAAATCTTTCCAAAAAAACGTGTCTAAAGCAAGTATTACAGTGGAGACAGCTGTGAACTACAAAAGATCTGATTGCTCCACTTTTTTCCACACCACCTAAACCGACACTTTCTTATCGAAATCACCGTGTTCTCGTGATACATTATTTAGGTGTACAAACAGGCGGGTGGCTCCTGCAAGTCAGAGGGGACAGCTCCTACTCCGGCCACCGGGCCGGGCAGCAGCAGCGGGGCTACCCAGGAGCGGCGGGTTCAGCGGGGATGCCCAGGAGCAGCTGGTCCAGAGGGGATGCCCAGGAGCAGCTGGTCCAGAGGGGATGCCCAGGAGCGGCGGGTCCAGAGG
>NW_010228831.1:90229-106852 GCF_000690775.1 Eurypyga helias
GGTCCCCCACTGCCAGCCTCTGCTCCCACCCACGCCGTCCCTCCCTCCCTCCGCTCGTCCATCCGTTGACATTGTTGTTTCTTCTGCAGTGTGAGTTTTATTAATCAAGATAATTTCCAGAGCGAGCTCAGAGCGTGATCAAAGCGGCCGTTATGGCAGCGTAATTGAGGAGGGAGTTGTTAATCTTCTGGGGATGCCAAGGAGGGAAGGAGAAGGTTAGGGGTGTCCAAAGGAGGCAGGAACGAGCAGGTGTTAGGGTAACTCTTTAAATTAGGCATCCTGACATAATCATTTATAACGGAGGCTTTAGATTCCCTGGAAGGCATTAAAGCTGGATATCCTATCTATTCTACGCAGTAAGCAAGCTGCGTTTCTTTCGGAACAAACAGCGATTTCAGCGAGCCTGAACTACCACAAAACAAGCTGTATTAAATGGAACTATTCTCTGCAATTTATACAATCCCACGGTAGAACTGCAGTGCCTTTTCTGTCTCTACCACTGCTGAATTTGAAGTTCAGACCCTTACTGGGTTTCAGCAATGTATGACCCATGTTATATTTAAAAACACAATAAAGACAAAGTTTGAACTCCAAAGAGAACCCTATTTTTCATGGTGATGGTTTTTACATACACAAGCCTCTAGAAGATTACATGGGTACTTTATGAATCAAATGCAAAATATAAAAATAGTATTATCTCCCACTGAAATGCTGTCATCTCTGAAAGATATGTTGAGATCCAACATTATACAGCACTTCATAGTAGCAATTTTGTAATATTTTATCTACTTGAAAAGAATAGGGAATTTTAGGTAAGCAGAATCTTAATTACCCCAATTAAGTTCTCATCCTGCATCACTAATGTCATAGGGAGCTTTGTCATTAACCTCAATGAGTGCAGGATAGATTCCTTAGAATTTAACCTGGACGCTCAATATTCTTGTTGTAATGAAAAATGCATTAATGAGCTTCATTATACTACTCCATTTTAAAGAAGCATCTTCAGCAGTCAGTTTCCCTCAACAGCCTAATGGGGCACTGGTGCATTAGTGAGCTAGGGCTTGACAAAAGAGCGTTCAGGTCACTCTAAGTCTTTTTATTGACTCGGTGAGCTTTGCGTTCAGCCCACCAAGGCAAAAGGAACACCTACTGACTCACTTCAGGAATCCCCTGTGGAAAAAACACGTACAAACTTTTTAAATTAAAAATGAGGTGCTACAGCTGAAAGACTATACGCAGTGAAATAAACACAAAGCTGAAATTCCTCCCTATAATTAAAAAATGACACAAATTTTCTATATAGCCTGCATGAAGGATTCTCAACTCATTCCAATCACTACCTTTTTTCCAGTCGTCTACTGGGACACATTATGGGAAAGCTAGTGATCTTCTGTGACCTTCACTGTATTTTATTAAATGCAGCAGACACCTCATGCTGAATACGAAATAAAAAATATGCAACCATGGAAAGTACTTTAAGAAAAAATGCCCTTTGCAGGACCCAATTTCAGTCTTGATGTATAATGACACAGATTTGCCAATGACATTTGAATAAAAATCTCTATAATATATATTATTGTGTTCAAAATTCTATTCAGAATTACTAAATTTAGAACCAGCCCTGTAGATCACGATTCAGTCAATGCTTTATAATTGTGGGAAATACGTATTTGAAATACATGTGAAGTTAGAGCCAGCTAACTCTACTTCCCATCTTCAGCCATATTTTCAGAGAGGATTTCTGTGTCAAATAGCCAGCCAACTCGTAGTACCGTAAAAACGTCCCAAGTATCAAAATACACTCTTTGTTTACACAACAGTAAATGTATTGCTAATAAAGCTTTCAAGGAGAAAATAATGTGAATTGCCCAAGCAAGGAAAGCTGGCACTTGAAGATACTATTTTATCTTTCTCACAGCTCTAAGGACAATCGAGAAGTATCACTTGTTGCAGCCCCTTGCCTCTGAAAAACCTGGGGGTTGGGGAGGGTAGAAGGGGAAGCCGTGAGTGCAGATGTCTATTATCCCTGCTAGTAAGCACAGATTAACAAGTCATCACCCAACATAATATCCATTGAATTTCAGTTAACTGCTGTCTGAGCGACCTGCCTAAAATTCCAAATGCTGAATGCCTCGTCGCTGGTTTAGAGGCACATGAATCTGGGACAGGTGTAGCTGGTCATAACAACAGTGCAGGGGTATTCAAATTTGGAAGGGAGGGGGACCTATGGAAATCCCTATCCCTAATTAAATCAGAGAATGAGAGTTTGAAGTGGTAAATAATAAATCACAAAGAATCCTCAATCTGGTTGTCAAGGAAACCAGTATGCCTCTGCCATAATTGCTGTGAGCCCAATCTTGCCCTCTTTGACATCAAGCCTTATCATGCATTCTGGTCAGAGACTGAGAAAGTAGCTTTCCTATTCCTCTCAGGCAACCCTGTAACTTGCAGCAAGCTCGCCGGCACCACCGCAGCATTCAGCGCCATCCGCCTCCGTCCACAGACAGTAATTAACTAGCGAGTTCCAGTATACTGCTATCAACTCCAAGATTAGAAATGGGACCGACTGGCTTGATCGTGGCATTGGAAGGTCTCCGCAGCCGTGTTTATTAGAAAGGCATTCCTAATTCACTGTTGCTAACATCTTGAGCCTGGTTATCTTGGCCTGTCACAATTCCCAGGAATCTTCAGTTGCCCTGAGCTCCTACTCCCCTGAGCTCATCCTCTTGGAAACAGGAATCAGACATTCATTTTACTCATGGACATGTAAGATGCTTATGAAAGGGATGAACAGGGAAGGGAAGTACAAGACAAAATAAATGCTTTCAAAAGCACAACAAAATAGATTAAAAATTGACCCCACGCCAAGTCATTCAGATCGCTTACTGCATCATTGTCTTTTTCCTCTGTGATGATAATACTTCTTATAAACATATCCAAACTTGTTTTTTCCTTGTGTTTTTCATGTAATCACAAATCACCACTGGATACACACCAAACTCTGAGCATAAGCAATTCCCAGTACTTCAACACCAGGAAGGCCAGAAAGGGGAAAAAGCTATATTAGTGTCTCTATCTCAACCATCAAGAAATCCTGAAGCAGGTTTTAGAGGAAGTATCTTCAAAGTAAGGAAACAGGAGGAACAACAGGCAAGTACATTATGTTCCCAGCTGATTTAAAGCAAAGGAAAATCCAGAGAGACAGGGAAGGGAAAAAAATAATATCTCCTTTTAGGAACCACAGAGAGAAAAAGACTACCAGAAAGTTTTCTAAAGGAAGAATTGCAGCTGATTCTTGTTTGAAATGCTAAAACTAGTTGATTGTCTCCTTGCTATTTTATCAATGGATAAATCTTCTTTTAATTTCTAATCCTTTTCCAAGCAATCACCACCAAAACCAATTTCTTTAATAGATTTTTATAAATTTAATGTTAACAAAATACATTAAAAGTAACAAGACTGATAAACTCTGGTGATTTTAATATTTTGCTGTACGCCATTCCAATGACCTTTGTTTCTTTCAGTACTTAAAGAATGCAAAGGATTCAGCTCAGGATCTAAGTTTCAATGGGACACTCTGGATACCCACTATATTATTCCTGAACTTTATCATGTCATCACATTTGAGTAAATGTCATTTACAAATTTATCTTGATCCATTACTCAAAGGGGTATAACATGTTAACAGTGCTTTCTTCTGTCTCTTCAGCTACTACTCAAAGAAAGCTATTTATTTAGTTTTACTGATTCTAGCAACTGTCTTTTTTTTTTTTTTTGGTAGATAAACCAAGCATTTCAAGAAAACATATGGTGCAACAGAGCTTTTCTGCTGTAATATTCAACTATTCCAAGATAAACTAAGGACTTTGGTAAAAAACTTTGTTCAACACATCTATAGACACGCAATGTATAAAAAGCAGTAAGTGCTTGTCCAGAGCAGGCTCAGTCAAAACAAAATAAACCCTCGTCCAATGCCAACCCAAATCCCATCCATATTCCTTGTCTCAGGAAGCACATTGTAGGTGTTTGGTAGCTAACAGAGCTTGGGCAAATTCATCTTTGACCTTTGTTCCAACAGTTCATAGGATCCTGAGATAATTCAGGCTAAAATGGACTCTTCCTATTCGCCCAAAACAGCTTTAATCCAAATACTTCGTCCAGCTATAAAACCTACATTACATACAGGAAGAATTATTCCTACATAATTAAAAAACTGCAGCCCCTGTAGTTGTCATCCCAGTTAAAAAGGTACAATTATGGATTAATTACAGCCAATTACAATAATGCATGCTAATATCTGTATCACTGTATGTGTGTCTAAAACTCAATCACCTTAAGAAAAAACATGAAAAAGATAAATAAAGATTTCCATTAGAAAAGATAACACAAAAGCAAATGAATGTGCCATTTGGGTATAAACACATTCATTTGCAAAATACGCATGTAGCATCCATCAGAAGAAAAAAGGCCTTTAGCTGATTTACAGATAATTTACTATAGCACACTCTTACCACTATTTTATTCTTATTTGAAAAATTAGTCTGGATTCCTGGGCACAATGACAGCAACCAGTTTATTTTTATGTCTTTTGCTAAATTTCATTGATCTTGAACCTTTAGGGCTAAACATCTCTGTGACAATCTATTTCTCTGATCTAAGAGTTTCACAGTCTTCAAGATTCAAAGAACAATGTCACTGGTTTTCCCAGTGACACAACATGCTGGAGATGGAGTTCAATATTACCCAGACCCTGCTCCATCATAATCCGCTGTGAAAAAAAATACCTTCGTCTCCTCTGCTGGTAGGAAGCTATAACAATCTGATATTTCTCCTCTGAACAATTTTCCAGGTGGTCAATTTGATTTGTCAATTCTTTAGAATTTTTGTGTCCCCTGTTTGAGCAGTGCCTATCCATCATATTTTGTCTTCACCTTTTTGCTTAGACTCCTGCAATTCTGAACAAAAGCCTTCAAACTTCTTATTCTCTACAACACTAATCCTGGACTTCAATAAACTTTGCAATTATGCCAGGGGAGTTTTTGCAAGGCACTGGGGGTTCTGTATCTGAACCCAACTTATTACTCATATGGTATGAACTGAGAGGGAGGCAGTTTGTCTCACCGTGGTGGAAGCCAAGGGTGTCCTACCCCTTCACGTCTGTCCTAGCCGGTGTGGCGGGCATGCTGCTGCCTCCCTTGGCCCTGCAAACTTCAACTCACTCTCTGCACTTCCAACTGGCCACAAGCTGTGCTCCAGGGTAGCACAGCACTCAATGTCGACTGTCGCTAGATCTTGATTCATTAGTTTGGGCGTGGTACCTCTAAACTGTAGATAAGCAGATTCCCAACAGTTCTGAGCTCAAAAACAATTTTAGTATGTCCCTGGAAAGCATCATGCAGAAATATCCACAATTCTCTCCTGCAGTAGTTATGAGAAATGGTTATTAATTTTAAATGGCCTAGGCTAGCTTTTAGGGAAGTTATATCTTCAGGCTTCATCACCTATCTGAACGGCCTCTTTCTGAAGTTACCATTGCTATTCTCCTACTAAGAAATACAGACAATGTGTTCTGTATTTCCTCCTAGATTACCAACTATATTAAGCAAAGATGATTAGAAGCAAAAAAGAAAGAAAACTTGAAGGCACACTGAAACAAACTGGCTGTGATGTTCATTTATAGGTAACTTGTCCATAGGCCTCTTCCTGGGAGAGTATGATGAGACTGAAAACAAACTCCACAACAGCAAACCACAGGATTCTCCTTTGTGAAAATTACACAAACTTGATCTTGACAAACAAGCTCTGTGTGCAGGACAGCGTTCAGTGGCTTTCCTTTCCTAACTCTCCCTCCAGGTCCCTAATGGAATTAGATCACAATCTAATGAAAATTGTCTGGTATCAGATTCAACATAAAAACATCATAGCTGCATGGGTTTGGTAATTTTAAAGGTTACCACTGCTAATGATTTTGAAAGACAAAACATTGTGCACTGCCACAACAAATTTAGACTTATAAATCAGAAACCCTTTGGTTTATACAGTTCAGTCTTCAGCATCTCTTCTTAGTCTTTGTACACTAACACTGTAACAGCCACAGGTGATATATCAGAAGAAGAAATGAGGGTTATCTCACCCAGGTAGCTAGTGAGAAGCTTTACGAGAGCTTTCCCATCACCTTCCTTCACCTGTGTAGCGATAAACCAGCCAGTGGGACAGATACAGGAGCTAGATGTGTTCAAGTCTTGCTCAGCAGGATTGCTGGAACTAGGACATAGCACAACATCATAGTGGAGACAGCTTTACCACGAAAAACAAATCTGGCACTAATATGAAATACCTGACAGTTTGAAGTCTAAAACTTAATCGGTTCTGAAGGTCTGTGCTTTATGGAAAGCTACCACTAAGACACCAGCAGTATAATTCAATGAACTGGAATCTGCGGCTTCAATTTTTTTCTGAAAATATCACATTTTTCTTGGCTTGCCAACAGTTTGAACAAGTGGCCTTTGCAAGGAGTAATTTAGTAAACAAAAAAATGTTACCTTGTGAATTAAAACTACTTTAAATAAAATCTGTTGTGACCACAATTCATATTAACATGGCAAGCTCTTACAGAACGCCTTTTCAAGGAAAGAAATATATTCCTTGTGTGTTCAAGTATAGAGCCATAAACCATATGAGACCCTATTTATTTCAAATTTCCCATGATGCCATTTACTCCAGCTTTTAACCTTTTATGTGACATTGAGCTATTTTACAATCATAAAATAGTAGAAAAAACGACCTGTTAATTTGAAAAGGACACATTACAACATCTCTCCCCGGCACTATAATATTTTAATTTCTTTTTTCAAGGCAAACCAGTTGGAAAGTGACCATCTGCTAGTCTGTTAGTATATTCAAGCAAAGTAATGCACAAAATGTCCTCCTTTCCCAGCAAGAGTAGGACCATTAACTGAAAGGAATTTAGGACACTGTCATGCCATTTTAACAGATTGATTCACAACAAAATAAAACCTCCATTCCTTTAATTACTGTTAAACATAATGACTATAAGGTGATGATACAAAACTGCTTCACATCGTGTGACATCTAGAGCAGTACCAGAAATCTGAACCTTTCAAAGAAAGAAATTAGTATTATCAAATTTCCTATGCAAATTGTGGTCTTCTGTTTTGAGTGTTAAACTAAATGCAAGCACACTTTTACAAGTACAGTTCTATTTCTCACTTCAAAATACACAATGTGCTTTGGACACTGGGTAAGTTTTCAATATCACTTAAGGTTTTGAATATTTCAAAACAGTTGATAACAGCAATGAAAGAGGAAGCTCGACAAGCTCTCCATGCTGATAAATATAGAACTTCTTGGATGAGTAGAGCTCAATGGAGCCGTAATCTTGGCTGGCACCTGTACATGATACTATAACACATACAGCTAGAACTGCAAGTTTGTGAGAATAAATTAAATTAAATTCACATTCATGTTAGCACTTCAAAAGATGTTGTCAGTACAACTTTGTATGCATGCAAGCCACTGAACTTTTGAAAGTTTTAACCTAAAAGGTTTAGAATTCAAGCACACTGTCTCTAAAGGTTAGGAGATACACTGGCCGTATCTTAATCAGTCTTTATCCACATTATTCATATCTGTACCTTCTCAACATACCTAACTAAACTGCAAATTAGGCTGAAAATTAAGTAACTGCACTTCAAACTGTTAAATTCTAAAAGGGTTTATCACGTTTGAATTGAGAAATATAGCAGATGTCAAATGCCATTACCAAAATGTATTCCAAAATGTATACCAAAATCTGCAGTATATTTCACTTTAAAAGCATTTTTCTCTTCTTTCTCTTCCTCGTCTCCCTCTCTCCATCAGAAAATAATCAAGCAGTTCAGGAATTTATACTACTAGTAAAATACTTGCTAAATATCAAAGACTTACCCAGCTGTTTTTTGGAACAAACAAATCTTTTCGACCAGCTATTAATGATATAGTAGTCATATCCATTTGCCCAATAAATGTGTAAGACTTACCACTTCCCTTATTTTTATTTATAAATTCCATAATGGCAGTAAGGCACTTTAAACTGTGTGTTTCTCAGGGAATACTGCACTTCAGGGACTGTTAAAGTCACTCTGTCTTCAACATTTATCACCATACGTGAGCTACAATAAACACTGAGAAATGTGCTGCCTATTGTGTGCCTTACTATAAAGTTCATGTCCAGCAATTCTCCCATCCTTTCTGTTTAAGTTTCCTTTCTTCCCAAGCCTCTCAGACATATTCTCAGCAAGTCTGACTTATTCATAGAGATTTTGGAGGAGAGACTGGTGTTGAGTGGTACAGGCTGAAGTTATGCAACAGCCTCATCCACATGGCTAAAAACTCACCTACTGCGCATTAAGTCATGATTAGGGAGTAGTGCTCGCTCATCCTGGATTTTGGCTCTTTTCTTCTAAAACCTTCCACTATTCCACACGAAATCCACTTTGCTTACTGGTGTTGAGTTTTCCCAATAAATACATGTTAGCAGGTTTAAACTAAGTCAAGTAGACCTCACTCACCATTTTTCTCAGGAGTCAAGGTCCACTTTTATTAGGAATTCAGGGAAGGTGGTATGTCATTTACATAACATAACTTCTTTATGTTAAGTGAAAGATAATTCAGTGCTATTTTGCAAGGAACAGAAAAAAGTGCTAGTCAAGCAAAAACTAAACTACAAGAGCTACACAGAAGATGGAGTGACCCTCCAAAGGCGCTTGGATACCATGCAGGAATTCAAAAACGACATTACCTACAATTGCCTTAGTTCTTGTACTGGCAGAATCAGACAAAAGGGGAAGGCCAGACAACACTGCAAACTTATCTTGCCGTGAAGACATAATTGTGAATTCTCTGTGTGGCTCTGATTCTCACACAAAAAGCCAGGCACTCACATAAATATGTATTTATTTGCTGTTATGCTAATTTTGTTAAAAAAACATCAATAGTTGATCAACTGAAAAATGTGTGCAATTTTGAAAGGCTTTTGAAAATATACGTGTCTGACTTGACCTTATGACCATTTTCTCCTTCAGGCAAACCAATATTATAACCAGAACAACACGAGAGGATGAACATTGTTGGGGAGTTGCTCACTGTGCCTGTCATACCCCGTTAATGCAACTTTGATTTGCCTTTGTTCTGACAGTAGCAAACAGCTGCTTGTAAATGAGCCACAGTCCCTGGGCTGCCTCCCATTATTCCACACTTTTGTTTGACAAGGTCACTTGCTGTGGGGATTTTGGGGAGAAAAGCAGCCTATAGAATTAGAGTTAAACCACAGGCAACCCAGCTTGAATGCTCTTACTATATTTTTTTTCATAGCACCAGCAAAGAAAGAATAACAAAGAGAAAATCTTTTGCTCTGTGAGCAAGTCAAACTTTTCTTTTTCTCAGTGTTGATTTCATAATCCTAAAACTATCTTATAAAAAGCAAGTCATGTTTCCATAAATCCCCTTTCATTCGAATCTTAACAGAATTTATATGAAAGATGTATTTAATTACAAAACAGGATTAACAAAACCAGATTAATATTGTTTTGTTCATCCACTGCTACAATTCATCAGCAGACAATACCCAGCTACAGCAACTCTGACAAACGCTGCGAAACACGAAGGAACAATCTGAAAGATTTATGCCAGTTTCCACAGGAAATTGATTTATTTTTGATAGGAACCAAGACAGACTAGTCTTCCAGAAAGAAAAGCATCCCATAAGCAAATTACTGCTGTGATAGCTGCCCATTTAAGGACAAGCAGACATTTCTTTGACTTGGAAGTTTTACAGCGGTGAATTAAACCGTAAAATCAGTATACAAAGACATGAGGATACTATCTGGTGCTATCAAATCGTCCCCAAATCTTCATTTTCCATTCTGGCCCATGATCTTAAGGACAGTGAAAGCTTAAGCAAGGAATAGGTGGCAAATATTCAAAGGGGTGGCTGATGCCATAGGAGGAGACAGCCAGTGGCAATCAACCACAGATGAATCACAGTGGAGTGCTTTCAGAATTTACAAGTGAAGAAGAGGTGCTAACTTTAAAAACATTCTTCAAGGAGGGCCACTGAGAACAATGAATGGAAATCAGTCCAAAAACCTCCCCCAGCAGCCAACTAAGTTCGCTGTTCCAAAGGGACAGTCCCAATTGTTCAGATTTTTATCTCATCGGCCCAAAAAGTGACCGAGCTCTTCCTGCTCTTAATAGCTTGCTTCCTATTTTTTTTGTTAGGCCACTGGAAGAAATAATGTCTTCAGCACAAAGGGCTCTGCATCCGCCTTAAGAGAAAAACTTACATTTCGGTAATCTTTGATTGAATTTCTGAGTCTCCTGGTGGTCTCAACAGAAAAGCACCAATGACCGTTAGAGAAGTCTACACATCTTTCCCTGGACAGAATGAAAACATTGACTGAGCTGGGAAGATTACCTTTACAACCACAGCATAGGGATAGGCCGCCTTCTACTCTCCTCTCTCTTTCAGCTAATTCATCTTAAATCTCACTCTCCACCATAAATCCTTCAACAGCCACCTACATGCAGGTAAGAGAAGTCTTCGCAAGTTTCAGCTGGAAGTAGTTTTCCTTGTCAAATGGCAGTTACAAAATACATAGTTAGTGACATACCTGAAATATTCTAACTCAATTACACTTGAATTATCCACTGCTAACAAGCAGTCATCAACAACAACAAAGTCTAATGATAATTCATGATGACAACACTCACTTTCCAATAATGCATGCTGAAAAGATCCTGGTAGTTGACTGCCAGGGTGCAGGATGGGAGGTAGTTAACCTCATTTGTATTCAAAGGCAGGCAAATCACTAAAACTCATTTACATCCTTCCATCTTTCTTAGTGCATGTCAACAGCAGGTGGTCTATCGATACTACCTTTGAAATAAGTAGGTGGTTTAAATTGCCTTCAAATTTCAGTAAAAACCCTGAATTATAGAACAGACCTTGAGTCTTAACTTTCCTGTTTTCTTTGTGTGGGCTGTAAAAGAACATGAGTAAGTATGGCACTTACTTTGTTCGTATTTTAACCTACATTAAAAAATAACTTTTACACATAAACCTTGGCACCTTAATCTTCCATGTTAGCAAAGACAATCACAGACACAGCCATCTCGACAAAGAAAGTTACAGAAGTTTATTTACACAGGTTTGAGTAAAATCCGCAATAGATTATGTAAGGCTTCTATAAACTATTTTTTTTTAAAGCACACATTCTTAGGATAAGCAGATGAAGACTGACTCTTGAATCCTTCAATGCACTGTTTAAGTTTCCCTGCTGCTAGCCCACTGGAAACTACTACTCTGAATAGATTACATTCACTACACACTTCTAGGGACATATGTCTCCTATTTTTCTTTGTGGCAGTGTGACTATTCCTCACAGCCAGTTTAAAAACACAAATGTCTGTTGTCAATCAGGACCAATTTCTGATGAAGTGAGAAGAAACACTGCCTGAGACAGGAATCAAGGACATCTTCATGCCCAAAAGAGTATGCATCCAGCAGTAAGCAACTTCACAAATGTGTTTATACAAAACCAGAACAGATTAAAGTAACTAAAACCAGCATTTGGTTGCTTTTCCTCTGTGATGTTTGCTTTCACATTCTGACAACTCCCTCAGAATTTCTGTGAAATTCAGTGTCCATCAAAATTAATACTTTGATGTCTGGCTTCAGACTTCTATAAAGAATGGTGCCTTTTGAAAGCAAACACAGAGGTCAGTAATAACACCCAGCAGATTATGCTAAATTAGCTCCCATATTTTGGAGAGCAGGTGGAGAAAGGGTGGTACGCTGTCTCAGCATCCCTGAAAGACAAAACTGGGGTCAGTCCCCACAGATCCATTGCAAGCTGAGAGAGTTTGCTTACTACTACCCTGTCTGTCCTCAGTTAAGCATTAGTAAAAACCTGACATGCACTATTTGCATTTAAAGATTTAAGTAAGGTGTGGTTGCTAACAAATACACATATTTGTTTATATGAAGAGGATTTTTCTATGTGAGAAGAGGTCAGGATGCTGAAGGTGCCCCCTGTGCTACCAAGCATAAGGGAGCATGTACTTAACTAGGAGTTAAAGTTTGTTTAAAGACCAGGACAGTCATTAAGCTGTATTTACTGTCTAGACAGGAATAGCTCCACCTAACCATTCCCAAAGGTTGTTAGCATTTCTAAAAATTAAGCAGCAGCAGGAAAAGGTTAAGATCAACTTACTAATTAAGTTACACTCACAGAAATCTGGAGAAGGGAAGGGAATGTAAATTTGAATGGCATCTCCCGGTCTGAGTACCAATCCTCAAATACGGGTCTTCCTCCATGAAGGGAAACAGGACTGAGAGCCTGTGTGCAGGGTTGATGCTCAGTCACAGGGCTCCACAAAAACCACCTGGAGTTTATCTAAATTACTGGTAGACACAAGCAATGTTTTCATTTTATTTCCGTACTGTAAATCTCCGGCTGCTGGTAAATACATTCTCTGGGCTTTTTAGCTTTTGGTGTTGAAAGGTGAATTCAAGATAACCGCCAAACAATGAGGCATGTCCCACGCCTAAATTATGATGTTAATTGTATGATAAAAGCAGAGATTTAGGTCACTTCCACGGTGCTTAGCAAATTCCCAAGGGCACTCGACAGGAAAACAGAACTCCTCCACCGAGCTCCACTGGCAGCAACCGAGATAAAAGAGATCCCTTCTGGTGACAAGCCTTGCTCAGAAATTCCTTAGCAAGCCGTGAGCCAGGATTGTCTGAGAGCCCTCAGACGCCCAGGGCCGACAGCAGCTCTGATGCTTTACAGGTTCATGGAGGTGAAAACCTTGAGCAAAGCTCAGAGGTCTTTGGCTTCCATCAGCACACAGTGCTCTAAAATGTGATATGAAATATCGTTTGTGCTTGTTTACTGCTGGAGATGAGACTGCTGATGCAATAATAATTAAACGCTAAGCCAAGGAATAACTCCATGAGCAAAGAACAAGTGGCATGCAGAGCCACTGCCATCCACACCTCTGGAAACAGAATGGATTACTGTAAATCAAACTGTTCAGAATCACTTGAATCAAAAGCTTAAATCAAAGTTCAGTTATTTAAATTGTTGGATTAGAGAATCAATTTATCCTTATTTACATCTGTATTTTTTTATTAAAGAAAGGATAACTCAGCGACTGATAACCAAACATATTGATAAAGATAGATTTTAAACAGAATTTGCACTTCCCTTTGACAATTTATAGATATATGTATCTACCTCAATTATATTTCAAGTGATATTTTTATAGTTTTCCTCTTCTGATATAATACAATGGCCTTTTGGGGGGGGGGGGGAGGGGGGGGGGGAACCATACTGGAATTCAACTACGCATGCACCTCTTCAAATCTTGTGGATTACCGCCATTTAAATTAAGTTATCCAACTTGTTGTGCATATTAAAAAAGCAGAGCATTTTCTGGACTGAAAAACCAAATTGTTTGGGTTTGGTGACCAGGTCACACAACATTTTAAAACCAGGTTCATCTCATACTCTTACATTCACAATCTGAGTAAGAGATCAGAATAGATTTTCTGCTTTCCTTGTTCCTAGATAACTTTAACTTTCAACAAACTTGTCACAGAAGTGGATTAAATAGAATAAATAGAAATTTAAAATAAATCCCAAACTACTACTATGCCTGCAGAGGACAGCACTCATGCCTAAAGCTAGTTCAGCACCTCCCAGACTTTTGTTCGACATCATGCTTTCACCATTCCTCTTTCTTAGAGAGGGAAGAAGCGAACCAGTAATGCTTGAATATTGCTTATTACATACCACCGAGAAGAGCCTGCAAGGGAACCACAATACCTGCATGCAGCACAGCAGTGCCTGCCCCCCCGCCTCCCCAGCCCCCTGCCCTTCGCCTGCCTGCCCTCCTCCCTTCCCAGGCACTGGGGAATTAATAAACCCAGCTCTGACTCCTGACATCACGACTACTAAGCAGGCACTAATGACATTTTTTTTTTCCTCCTCCGTCCCTGTGGGCAGAAGTTGATAATAAACTCTGTATATGGCACTGGCACTCTTACTGGAGAGAAATAATAAACTCTGCAATTCCACCTCTTCTTTGCCCATCTCTCTGGGAGGGTAGATTAATGGTTAGGCCTACATTTTCTCGCCACCTCCCTCAGACAAAAGGTTAATAAACCACTCAGCATTTGCTTTTCGTGGAAATGATATGTGTGGATTAATTAGCATTTCCTAGGTAACACATTAATACCACTGTGAGTTCTCAATACCAGGTTGTTCCAGAGACCTATTATAAAATTGTAGCCCAAAGGCAATTGAGGATTCATTCATTTTAGGACCGAACAAGTAATTCTGGCTACAACTACAGCTGTAAAGTTGGCCTAGAACTGAGCACAGACTATTGCTATCAGATCAGGAACATGACCAGGAGCAGGGTGACCTACTTAGAAGCTTTTACTCTCTTTTGAGACCACTGGCAGCAAGCCTTCATGCTTTAAGACAATTTATACTTGGCTGAAGTTGGAGGATACATATCTAACATCTGCATCAGGCTATTCTAGAACAGCATCTTGCAGGGTTTCTTGTACCTTCCCTAAACAAATTACTGTCAGGAGGGGCAGAGCAGACCCCTTCAGCCTGGAGCTTAGGGTGGCCTCAGAGGAGATGAACATCTGTCAAGCACAGAGGGCACTCTCTAAGTTTCCAGCTCTACATGAGTGTACCTGCACAGGAGTATTTTTGTGTAAAGGGTAGAGACGGCACCAGCAGCAGGAACAGAACCACTCCCAGCAGGTTTGCCTTTGAAAGATGCTAAATGCAGGAACAAACTGACTTGAGATCTCGAGTGGAAGGGGGTATGCCTGCAAGTAATCCTAAGTGCTAACTCAGGAAAGTGCCAGAAAAACACATTTCCTACTGCCTAGCAGTGGACAGCTCCAAGTCAGACCACCAGCAGCTTCTGAACCCATTTGGAAGTACCCCCAAATGTACAAGGAGCACCATGACCTTAAGAGTGTGGGACCACATACCTAAGCAAGACCCAAGACTGAATGTCTAATCTCCAAAGCTCCCATGCTAATTTTGTAAATGTCTAAAGATTACTGCCTCCAGAATTAGCAATTATTTACTGATAAAAACTGATGGAAAGAAAAAATGCAAAGATCAGCAATATACATAGATGTGCCAAAGAAAAGAGGCCAAAACTAAAAATACACTGAATACAGTATCTCAAACGATCTGTACAGTCACTTTTATATGACTCCATTAGATTTCCGGGAAGGCATCACACAATTTCAGAGCAAGGCATCTGCCAAACTAATGAGAGCCCAAGAGTCAAAACAAAAGCACAAATAAGTACTAGAAAATCAAAAATCCCCAAACTGTAAGTAGACTCTACCGTCTAAAACCGCAGGTGCTTAGGAAGAAATTATTTCTTAACTGTAAGATAAACATTTACAAAAGACAACTTTTTCTTCATCTGGTGTTCATGAGAAACTTTTGCTCAATTCTCAAAGCAGCAGCTCACAATTTTTGCATCTTCCAGCACAAAAAAACCAAAGAGGTGTCACTGGGGATGGGAAAAAGAAAACCTTGAAGAGCTGGCTCAGAGTAACTAAATACTTCAAATCTAAATTTTAGTTCAACATGTTTGGAAGCGATGCAGGTTGGCCGAGAGCCATCCTCAACCCAACAAGTGTACCTCACCAGCTGGCATGACACAGACAAGAGCCCCTGACACCTCAGGAGGGAACAGTCAGGAACAGATCGGGTGAATTAATGCAGCACTCCAGGTTGCATGCCTGGGCAAAACTGTTTGTTCTTCCGCTCCGGTTTCAAAACCAGTCAGTTTTTAAACCGCTCGTTCTTCAGCTCAGATTTCAAAATCGGTGTTTATGTTTTATTGTTTTACAGTTTGGCAAGATCAAACACAATTAGCTTATAAAATACTATACTACCTTTCTTCAAGGTTGAGGGAGGGTGAGGAAGCACAACGTAACACTGAGTAGTTCCACACTTGGGCAGCTCTGGGCACACTTAAGTTTTATGCCATAGTATACTCCGGCAGCTGTTGAAGTTACTGTGCAAACCAAGACAAATAAACCCGTGAGGTCAACATCAAAGTAAACCTCGTCTGCGTTGGCAAAACCGGGCCGGGCACGCTGAAATGCCGTATCCCTGCTGCACTGGGGAGAGCAGGACTGGGTGGATGCTGGGACACAGACATGCAGAAGGGACTGGGGCAATTTACTTAGTGTAGATTTCACTGTTGGTTGGTTGGTTTGTTTGTTTGAGTGTTCTTGGGGTTTTTTTTTTGGTTGTTGTGGGGTTTGGTTTGGTTTTTGGGGGGGTGAGGTGTTGGGGTTTGGTTCTATTTGGAGAAGTTTTCTTGGATCGACACTGAAGTTTCTGATCAGAGGAGGCTGAAGAGACCAAGCCAGGAGTTAGGATTTTGAACGAGGGATAACAGAGTTTCAGAACTGTCTTGTGCTGGAAACCCAGCGAGTTTCAAGGCCCTTGTTTTGTGTGAGAGCTCGCAGGCTGCTACGGGTCATGGGAGGGGGTCTGGAGG
>NW_010228831.1:106880-115567 GCF_000690775.1 Eurypyga helias
CTCTTCCGAGGCAAAATGACTGTTACAACATTACAGAAATGGCTCTGAAGCTTCAAACTTCATTACATGGGATAGAAAATCAATCCAATGGAGGGTGATTTGATGTGTGAGTACCTACAGGAGAGAGAAGCTCACTAGCAAGAATCCTCTTAAACACAGCAAAGGGAAGGCAGGGGCACAGGCAAGCAGAGCACAAGACAGAGCCACAAGGAGCTGTGCTAGAAGTAACTGGCATGTGTTTTACACAGTAAGGAACACTTGATGTGCTTTGAACACAGAAACCCATTCCTTGTTCCCAATTCTGAAATTCAAAGTCCACCCAGGCTACGTGCTGTGACATATGCATGTCTGATACGAAATCCCTGAACTTCGGTACAGGACAACCAAGTCAAATAGTCCACTTTATCCAGAATTTGAGAAAGTTTCTTTATGGGGAGTAAGCAATAGACAGTCTGTTAAAATATCAGATTAAGGAGGGGAACGGTAGAGCCCACCATTCCCAGTGACACAGTTAGCAAAAAAAAAAACCAAAAAAAACCAAAGAACATCAGATTATTACCCCTGCTTAGTTATTTGGCATAGTAAGTATTTTGGTATAGTACGTAGCTATAGCTAAGAGGTGCCAATCATAAATACTTTTTGATACACACTAGTGTATTTGTTTTAAAAAATGGGCATGGTCATGCCAATTATTTATAAAATACAAAAAAGTGTGAGAAAATTATTGTTATTCTACATTATTTTCCACAGGAAATGTGAAGTTTCACAGTCTATTGATCTTAAAAGGGAACATAACTTTTAGAAATCTTAGGTACAAATTTTATTTTATACTTCATTCTATTTTCTCAGTAGAAACAGACTTCCACAAACAGGATTGCCTCAACTCCTGACTCCAGATCAGCAGTCAAAATCCACAAGTAAGATCACAGTTTATTTTCTAGCAAATACTACTCACAATGACACGTTACCAGATTACCCCTTCCAATTGCTTATTAAAGCACGAACAGGATATCTCAGGTCTGTCATAGACATAATCCTGTGGGTGCCTCTTCTGGTCTCTGGAGGACACCACACACATCCCAAAACATCAGTGCTACATTACCCTTTCAGTTGCATGAGGTACCTCCTAGCTAATAGCCCAATTAATCATGAGGATGTACTTGAAAAGGAAGTTGAAATCTTGTTTGGATAATGAAGCAGAGATTATAGGATGCCTAAGAAGAAATTGTGCCATACAAGCACAAATTCAACATGTTCATTATAGTGGTACAATACACTTATTAGATCTTTTTTAAAAAATTAAAAAAATCTTAATTATAATTTTACAAATTAACAACATCAGGTAAAAATGGATGTGGATAGATGAAGGGGTCTAAGGAATCTAACAGTGTCAAACTGTATTCTGTTGAGAATCCACCCAGATTAGTTGTTTGATTTATAGTTATCAGCTCCACAAAATTGCTCAAAAAAATGGCATCTTCTTTTACACACAGATTGGATTGAAGAGGTTGAAAGTTAAGAGGAAAATGTCTTTCTAACTGAAGATAGAATACATTTTAATATTACTGACCTACAATTGTTGAGCCTAAAAATCCATTTTATGGTCTCTCTTAAGAGTTTTATTGTACATTAAAGAATATATGAGTCCAGCCATGTGATGCCCTGGACTCTGGTGAAGTTGGAGAGGGGACATGTCCTCAAGCTCACCCTTGATGTTCTCCCACAAAAGATGCTACATCTGCATTACTTCTTTCATACAAATAAGGACTTCACAAATACAGAATAAAAATAACCTTACCTGATTTTGCAATCTGCATTTACATCCAGCCAAATGATAAAAAAGGTAGCAGTAAGAATAAGTAATGAATTAATTTTTTGAAACTATTCACTGGATTCAAAATAGTCAAACTTCATTATCTAGTTTTTCTGAATTTACTTTCAATTATGAAAATATCTGTAATCCAGTTACTTTAGTTACTGTAGTTATAATTCTCTGTCTTCCAGTATTGCAGTTATTCCACGAACAGGTAATATAATCATTAAAATGAGAGAATATGGAGGACCTGAATTTTTTTCCTGCTCTGCAGCTGTTCATTTTGCAACCCTTGTTAGGCAGTGAGCAGTCCTAATTGTATAGAAGTGCTGGTTTATTATAGTCTTAATCAACACCCACCCCTCATTACTACCACACAAATAACTGGGTTTATACATCTGAATCAAACTTTCAAAACTGCTGCGAGACTGATGGAACGCTGAGTACCTTTTTCGTATGACAGATGCAAACCTACTGTAACCGGCCGAAGACACTCTTACTGAGTGAGTAATCAAAAGACAATAGCCTGACCTTTTCTGTGCTGTTATCCAATTCACAAATAAAGAGCATTAAAAGAGATTACAGGAAAGCCTTAAAGTACCCAGCATTATACCTGTTTATGTATCTGTTAGCTCCAAACATATAAACAGAGGTAGGAATCAGTGGAGACATGAATGCTTGTCAATTCCAGGGATTAATATGTGTCTTTTCAGGCTATCAGGAAAGCAAGAGATATTTACATCAAGTCATAAATCCAAATCTTAGTAAGAGAAAGCTAGCACTGAATTCATGGCTAGTGAAGTCACCACAATTAAACTTGTTCTCATTTAATGAGGATCTGGTCTGAAATCTCTCACCTGCAGGAATAGAACAACTACCACGATGTTTTAATTTTATTATTTTACGTTCATTTAATTTCAGTTCACTTTTAAGGAAACAAAACCTTACAGTACCAGATCTGTTAAACTACTGACAAGAAGGACATCGGACTACTTAAATGGATACTAAATACCGCGCTCACATATAGTCTCACAGAGGCTGGTAGTCTCTACTTTCATGGATAAGCACATCCTAAAGAGATTACAACATCTTAGGCAAAAGGCTATTGAGTTACAGTGTGGATTAAATTACGGAATTTGGTAAGTGTGTAGTATCATATATCAGCACATCCACCAATTTAGTTCAGGAGATAAATTACTAAAACTATGCAAGAAACTGAATAGCCTCTTATGACAGTTTGATGCATTATTGATTTTTTTCCATTTTTATTTCCAAAACAAATTTCATTTAATTTTCATTATTTAATTCCCATCAATTCAGGCAATTCACAGATTTTTTTGGCTGTTGAATGTCTTTGTGCAGAACATATTCAAGTAACTGAGTAGAATATTCTGTCATAACCACGTTTTTTCCTTCTAACTATTGGCAATTATTCTCCCAACTCACTGACAGAGTTACAACCAATTTAATTTTTATATATGAAGACTGAAGAAAAAAAATTTTACAGGAACAGACAGTTATCAGTACTCCAGCATTCTGGGTTACTACTCATCCAAAGCAATAATTATCCCTTGATTCAGCTTTTCAGGAAGTTACCTATTTATTTTTTGCTATTCTGTTTTAACAAAGATTTCGTAATACATTTTTTTGCCTCTTCACTTCAGTTGCTTATACAGGATACTTTCATGCTAAAATAAAATGACCTGTATTAGATCAGTGAAAAAGCTCATTATTCTTCAGGCAAGCAAAGTAAAGAAGGTAACTTTTAAGCAATCGGTCCTGTTAAATCTTAGAAAAAAAAAAAAAAAAATAGTTCTAGGATATTTGTACACTAGAGGGTAATATGAAGAAAGTCAAACTATAATCATGAAAATAACCAATTTAAGTATTTACAAAAAATATGTCTCTTTATGGGAACTGTTCAAACATAACCCAAGAAAGAAACGACGATATTCAGCCTCTGGGAACTTTCACTAGACACATTGCTTTACATTTATATTAGATCATAAAACATAATTGATATTTTCAGAAAAACTGTTTAAATTAGATGAGGAAAAGCTGCTTCAGCAGTAACTTCATGCTGGTCAACCAGACTGCAGTACTGTCACGTACACATACATTTTTATATGTGGAAAAAGCAGAGTATTTAATAGAAACAAACTCAACTACTAGAAACAGGGGAAGTAGCACAATTAGCACAGTTAGTTACTCATTACCTGTAAGAATATAAAGGTAAAAGTGTATTTTAAGAAAAGAAAATCTGGCAAAACTGCAATAACAGTTTTTGCCTGCTAAGAGAACATATTGCAAAATATATTTTACTAGTCCATGTGGCCCGAGGGGCTACAGATTGTACAATGATCAGGCCTAATTGTATAATAGCACAGAAGAATTCGGGATCCCAAGATTTCCTTTTACCTGTAATAAACTACTGTTCAGTTCATTCAGTAATGGAATATTCTACTTAGGTCAACGATGGCAGCTCAGGCAAACAAAAGAAGCCTTTATGCTCCATCTAGAAGTTGCAAGGTGCTTATTCAATTTCTTCTGCATCAGGGGCACTGTTCCTTACCTAATATGTATACATTTGCTGAGTGTTATTCAGCCTTTGTTGCTTCTGAACCTCACTTGGCATTTAATTCCCAGTCCACCAGGGTATTCATGCTTGATGGCACTGATGCACACACTGAATGCTTTATTTATTTAATGGTACAGGGAATGAAGCTATAAACTGTATTAGACAATATCCTGTTTAAAAATGCTAATGGTTGGTGTCACAGCATTACTGACCCCTGCCTACAGCGGTGAATATGTCATTGAAATTTAGAGGACAGTATATAATGATTACAGATCAACAGTGGAATAAAGGAAGAATAAAGTTACAACTCAAAATCCCATTTAATATTTTTCAGGAATATTGTTATAGTATTAAAAATGTTATGCATGGTTTTGTGTTCTCTATTTTTCAAATACGCACATTAATCTTCACTGCTAGTGGCAAAGAAAATTTTCCTAAAATACTGCAGTCCATGGTAAAAACTACTGATACGATGATGAAATTTAAGATACATCCCTGTGTAGCTATGCAGGTTTGTTTTAAAGCATGGTGCTCTGCGTCTAAAGCAGTAGAGAGGCGACTGTAAAAAATTCACATATAATTTGCTAACAAGTGAAGAAAAATACTGACTTTTAGTCAGTTGAACGATTTTGTAATTTATAACAATAGAAATAATTTCACTTACACTGGTACAGGATGGTCTTTCTCCTAGTTAAAGTAAGGTTTTTCAAAACACCAAAACACACGAGTGTTATTCAAATATTCTCCCAAAGGGTCTATTATCTAAAACCGACCAAACAGTATTTGACCAAAACGCTATGGAAGTGACCAAAACATTTGCAACCTACTGAAAACTCCCCGTTCCGATACACAGACTAAAGGGAAACATCACACAAATGCTAATAGGCAACAGCAGCAAGAGGTATTTTAGAGGAACTTAAATTATTGTGGAAGCCTGGGACCTAAGATCCATAACAGCCTATATCATCTGTTGTTTTTAATTATGTCTTTTAAAAAAGCTCCCCTGCTGTGTTTCTGAAATACTAAATGGCCTCCACAGCTACTTGGCATAAGTCATTCTAATTCATGATTACAAGATGGTATTTTCAGACTATTCCCTCTTTCCCAGAAACTACTTCGGGGGGAAGGTGGGAGGGGGGAAGAAAAAAAAAATCATTTTCTCTTAATTTCTATTTAAATCATCCTTTAGAGGCATAAAAATTTGAAATTCAATAAATGCCAAGTCACAGTACATAACATACAAATTAGGCTTCTGCGGAATTCCCATGTAAAAGAAATTTTAAGAAATTACGCCTGATGATTTTTAATATTTGCTTTTAAGGTAAAAAATGGATTGTTAAAGTTTCACTTTTAAACAGGACAGTGTGAACTGTGTAAGATTTGGTTCCAATTTTATTCTTCCGTGCAGGATACAGCATCTGAAGATTTAAACCACGTACGTTAGAAGTAAAACATGCTGCTCAGCACAGTAGACATTGCCTCTCCTAACTGTACTTCTGCCTTCAAATCCTAAAAGTTGATACATATATTTATCCTATAAGCTGTGACTTTAACTATTATTTCTAAGGTGATGCCCTTAAGGTTGAAGCAGCACGCACTGGGAGACACGCATAAATGAAAAGATTCAACCACTGCGTACGACCTGTCCTCTGCAGGATTACTACTCCCATGAACGCTGACAGCCCTTTTCTTTCTTTACTCTCTTCTTATTCCTAAAATACTACGGATTCTTTTTTAAAGAATACTGCCATTAGGAATTGTATCATTTGCATAGGAGAATTACTGTTGTTATCTTCCTGAGAAAAGAAGAGCAAGGTAATCGAAAGGGAATAACCAAACGCTGGGGGTCACAAGGACTAAGCTTTAAACAAAGACAGAATACAGAGTATTCATGAATTTGCAACCAGTCAAAACGTTCCAAGTACTGCACTCCCTCTCTGTAAGCTCTTTTGTGCCTCGCGTAAGCAGAAGTCAAGCTCACCCAGAAAAAAGCTGCATCTGATTTTCAGGACAGTTTCTCTGATAGGATGTAGCTGGGGCTCTGTTTATCTGGAATAACGCTTGACAGCTGCATCCCCCAAGCACACGCCCCGATACAACGTCCCAAGATGGGTGAAGCATGTATAACAAAATGAAACTTACAGCAAGACAGCCCAGTCAGACTAAATCCCTGTTTCATCCAGTCCTTTCTTGACTGAAAGACATGGAACTCTCTTGGTAGCTTACAGAGAAACCACCAGCTCTAGGGGGGGGGGAAATATAGTCTTTCTTTGCTTCTTTCTTTTTTTTTTAAAACATTGATTTTGAACAGCACATTAGAAAGAAGGATGACAGAATCAATAGAATTTAAGATGCTCTTGTAATCTGGGTTTAACATCATAGTAACACCTCTAATCAAAGATGGGAAACCCTTTGTGGCATTCTGACATCTACATCTGTCATGTGGATATGGCTTTTATTGAGCTGAATTAACAACTTCAGTCAAATAAGTAAAATTTAGCTGCCCAAAATATCAGAGTAAAAGTAGTTTAACACTTTATCATTCTTCTAAAAGTGTAATTTTAATCTCTGCATTATGCCAGCTGTTTTGTGGGTTTACAATAAAAAAAAAATCAAGTAATAGAACAGAATAAGAAATCGTTTAACAGCAAAAGATACAACACTACAGTAGCCTTCCACATGTTGAAATTAGCACCGATTTTACTCCATGGAAATTAAATCCGCCTATAAAAACTGATAATACTTCAAACTATAAGCAAGGGAATAGTTATAACATCAAGTCCAACCTGTGTTCTATTTTTCTCCTTAAATAAAAAGGATCATTAAAACCTCTTGTTTCCTCCTAAAAGGGGAAGTAAAAAATATCATGGGTTCTATCCTTGAATTCATCTTCTCATATCCTGTTGGATTGGGAAAAATCCGATTCTCCAACTACAATCTGAGTTTAAAAAGACCAAGGCTGTCTTTTCAAATGGCATAAATGAGCATGACCACAAAAAAAAGGGGGAAAAAAAAAATAGTTTGGCTTTCATCTTTGCTGCTCCTCCCTTGTTTTGGCTAGGTGTTTTGTGGTGTGGGCTGCTGTGGGTTTTTTTTTTTTAAATGGTGCAAGTGGATCACCCATGCTGCATGACTGATCAGGGTTCAGACCACATTTCTGTAGGGAGGGGCAAACAAAGGTTGGAAACAGGTCCCAAGGGTGGAGGAGAAAGGTAGGATGCTTTTTTAAGTGGTCACGGTGTCTTATTTTAATCACAAATGAGTATAATCTCAGTTTTCTACTACTCTTAGTAGTTAGAGGATTTGTTAATTTAATTAATAACAATTGTAATATAGACAACGCAACAAATATTGGTAATTCTCCATGACAGAGATTCCTTTGCCTTTCCCTTCTACTATTATTATTGGTACAAGGCCATTTACACTAACAGATATGACCTTTTCAAAAAGGAGTAAATGTGAGACAAGGGAGGGAAAGGAGATGAAAGATGATGCCAGTGCTGCAGTCATTTTATGTTAAAGGCTCTGCTTATATGCGTAATTCATACTGCTGAAGTCAGAATAATTTGAGAGCTGAGTTTTCAACAGCCTATATAAATGGTGTGTTTTGTTCCAGGATATGTCATCTTCACCGAAATGCTGGTAATGTGGTATGGGTTGGCCCTGGCTGGAGGCCAGGTGTCCACCAAGCTGCTCCATCACTCCTCTCCTCAACTGGACAGGGGAGAAAAAATACAAGGATAGGTTCGTGGGTTGAGATAAGGACAGGGAGATCCCTCAGCAATTACTGTCACAGGCAAAACAGACTCAACTTGGGGAAGTTAACTTAATTTATTGCCAAATCAAATCAGAGTAGAGTAATGAGGAATAAAAGGTGTTTTTTTAAAACACCTCCCACCCCTCCCTTTTTCCCAAGCCCAGCTTTGCTCCCAATTTCTCTTCCTCCTCCCCTCCCCATCAACATGGGGGGTGGGGGAAATGGGGGTCATGGTCAGTCCACCACACTTTGTCTCTGCCTCTCCTCCCTCTTCAGGGCAGGATCCTCACACTCTGCCCCTGCTCCAGCGTGGGGTCCCTCCCACGGGAGACAGTCCTCCAGGAACTTCTCCAACATGAGCCCTTCTGCCGTTCTTTATGTACTGCTCCAGCCAGAACACCCCCAGGGTCACAACTCCTGCCAGCAAACCTGCTCCAGCCTGGATTCCTCTCTTCCATGGGGCCAAAGGTCCTAACGGGAGCCTGCCCCAGCACGGGCTGCCCACGGGGTTACAGCTTCTCTCAGGCATCCCCCAGCTC
>NW_010228832.1:0-2418 GCF_000690775.1 Eurypyga helias
CAGCTAAGTGTGCAAGAGCAGTGCATGCACGTGCAAGCTTGCACAGAGGCTGTCACAGCACCAAGTAAGCATGCATGAGGACACTGCACGCGTGCAACGTGGGCGAAACGAGCCCGGGGGCACACCCAAGCAAACATGCAGCGAGTGCGGTGTGCACCCGTGCGAGCGTGTGCAAGGGCTCGGGTGTGCATCCGCGTAGGCGTGCACAAGGACAGGGCATGCATGCAAGTGTGCGGGTGCAAGAAGACAGGTTGAGTGTGCAAGAGCAGTGTGCACACGTGCAAGCTTGCACAGAGGCTGTCACACCCCCAAATAAGCGTGCAGAAGGACACTGCCACGTGCAAGCGTGCACACTGCTCTTGTGTGTGCCTGTGCAAGCGTGAACAAGGACAGGGAGCATGTGCAAGCGTGCACGAGGGCTGTCACAGACACCACGGTAAGCGTGCATGCAAGGGCACACCTGCAAGAGGACAATCACACACACAGCTAAGTGTGCAAGAGCAGTGCACACGTGTACAAACTTGCAGAGAAGCTGTCACACCACCAAGTAAGCATGCAGGAGGACACTGCACGCGTGCAAGCATGCACAAGGACACGGCACACACGTAAGCATGCACAAGGTCTGTCGGGCACAACTAGGTGAGCGTGCAAGGGCATACACACAGGTGAGTGTGCACAAGAGCGGTGAACACACGTGCAAGTTTGCACAGAGGCTGTTGCACACCCTAATAAGCACAGGACATGTGCAAGCACACACCCCCCCAGCGAGTGCGCGTGCAAGCGCACACATGCCCACACGCTCGAGCAGCACTGTCCCCAGGTGAGCGTGCACAAGAGCGGTGCACACACAGGTGAGCTTGCACAGGGGCCATCAACCCCAGCCAAGCACGCCTGGCACCAGCGCACACGCAAGCGCGTGACGACCATCGCACACCAGGTAAGCGTGCAGAAAAGCAGCGTGCGTGCACACGAGCTTGCACGGGGGCCATCGCACACATGGGTCAGCACGTGTGTGCTGCACGTGCATGTGAGTGTGCACACCCTGAGCATGCGTGCACGGAGCATGCATGTGCTGAGCACGCATGCCTCGAGCGTGCACGCCCCAACTGTGCGCACCCCGAGCGTGCACACCCTGAGGATGCACACGCAAAGTGTGCACACGCCAAGTATGCTCACGCCAAGCGTGTATGCCACAAGCGTGCCCACCCCAAGCACGCTCACCCCGTGTGTGCACACACCAAGCGTGCACACCCGTGGCACGCACACCCCTGGCACGCATGCCCTGAGCATGCACGCTGCAAGCGTGCACACCTCGAGTGTGCACACCCCAAGCATGCACGCCCCAAGTGTGCACACCCCGAGCGTGCACACCCCGAGCGTGCCCACCCCCAGCGTGCACGCTGCCAGCGTGAACACCTCCAAGTGTGCACACCTCAAGCATACACACCCTGAGCGTGCACACCCCAAGCACGCACACGCCAGGTGTGCACATCTCGAGCGTGCATGCCCCAAGGGTGCACACCCCACGTGTGCACACCTCAAGCGCACATACACCAAGCGTGCACACCCCAAGCACGCACACCTCAAGCATACACGCCCCAAGCACACACACCCCAAGCGTGCACACCCCACGCGTGCACACCCTGAGTGTGCATGCCCTGAGGGTGCACGCCTCAAGCGCACACATCCCAAGCACACACATTGCAAGCGTGCACACCTCAAGCGTACACACGCCAAGCATGCACGCCCCAAGCACACACACCCCAAGCGTGCACACCCCATGCGTGCACATCCTGAGTGTGCATGCCCCGAGGGTGCAGGCCTCAAGCATGCATACCCCAAGTGTGCACACACCAAGCACGCACACACCAAGCGCACACACCCCAAGCACGCACGTTGCAAGCGTCCACACCTCAAGCATATGCAAGCCAAGCGTGCACACACCAAGCACGCACACGCCAGGCGTGCACATCCCGAGCATGTATGCCCCAAGCGTGCAAGCCCCACGTGTGCACACCTCAAGCGCGCACACACCAAGCGCTCATACGCCAAGCGCGCACACCCCAAGTATGCAGGCCGCAAGTGTGCACACCTCAAGCACACACACGCCAAGCGTGCATGCCCCAAGCACGCACCCCCCACGCGTGCACATCCTGAGTGTGTATGCCCTGAGGGTGCACGCCTCAAGCGCGCACACACCAAGCGCGCACACACCAAGCGCACACACACCAAGCGCGCACACACCAAGCGCACACACACCAAGCGTGCATACACCAAGCACACACACGCTAGGCGTGCACATCCCGAGTGTGTATGCCCCAAGGGTGTGCGCCCCATGTGTGCCCACCTCAAGCGCACACACACCAAGCGCGCACACATCAAGCGCTCATACGCCAAGCGCGCACGCCCCAAGCACGC
>NW_010228832.1:2518-2981 GCF_000690775.1 Eurypyga helias
CGCGCCCCCCCCACGCGTGCACATCCTGAGTGTGTATGCCCTGAGGGTGCACGCCTCAAGCGTGCACACCCCAAGCATGCACATTGCAAGCGTGCATACCCCAAGCATACACACACCAAGCGTGCATACCCCAAGTGTGCACACACCAAGCGCGCGTATGCCAAGCGCACATCCCAAGCGTGCACGCTGCAAGCGTCCACACCTCAAGCACACACAAGCGGAGCGTGCACACCCCAAACACGCACACGCTAGGCGTGCACATCCCAAGCGTGTATGCCCCAGGGGTGCACGCCCCACATGTGCACACCTCAAGCGCGCACACACCAAGCGTGCACACATCAAGCGTGCACACACCAAGCGCGCACACCCCAAGCATGCATGCTGCAAGCGTGCGCACCTCAGGCACACACAATCCAAGCGCGCACACCCCAAACTCACACGCTAGCCACGCACACACCCACAG
>NW_010228833.1:0-18426 GCF_000690775.1 Eurypyga helias
TGGAACTATATGATCTTAAAAGTTCCTTCCAACCCAAATGATTCTACGAATCTATGATCTTAATTTTCAGCATAAGAAGTAATATCCCATGAAATGGACCCCAAGCCTGCAGCTACTGTGAGGATGACTGTGGTAGACCAGTTCAAGAAGGATTTTTTACCATCTTTCCAGGACCTCTTTCTTTAACACCAGGGTGTAGGATGGGGCCTTTAGACTGTTCTCTGGAACCTTCTATCCTGTACCCAGTGCCTTCCTTCAAACTCAGGCAGAATAATCAAAATACTTATCCTGATGAAAAAATATCAGAATCTCCATGTTCAGTTAAGAGTATGTTTCAGTGGGAATTCTGTCTTCTGAATCACTGAAGTTTCACATTTCTTTCATTACAGAACATAGAACAGGATAAATGAACCACGGAATCACAGAATAGTTTGGGTCAGAAGGAACCTTTAAAGATTATCTAGTCCAGTCCCCCCGCCATGGAAAAGGACATCTTTTGCTAAAAGTTCCACCCAACCTTGAACAATTCCAGTGATGGGGCTTCCACAACCTCTCTGGGCAACCTGTTCCAGTGTCCCACCACCCTCATCATAAAAGATTTCTTCCTTATGTCCAATCTAAATCTACCCTCTTCTGGTTTAAAAACATTGCCTCTCATCCTGTTACTACAGGCCTTGGGAAAAAGTCTCTTTCTATCTTTCTTATAAGCCCTCATTGAGTAACGAAAGTCTGCAATAATGTCTCCACAGTCTCCTCTTCTCCAGGCTAAACAACACCAGGTCTCTGACCTTTTCTTCACAGGAGAGGTGCTCCAGCTCCCTGATCATCTTTGGGGCCTCCTCTGGACCTCCTCCAACCCATCTATGTCTTTCTTGTGTTGGACACCTCAGAGCTGGACGCAGGACTCCAGGTGGAGTCTTGCGAGAGCAGTGGGGGAGAATCCCCTCCCTTGACCTGCTGGACACACTTCTCTTGATGTAGCCCAGGATATGGTTGGCTTTCTGGGCTGTCAGCGCACAGTGTTGGTTCATGTCCAGCTTTTCATCCCCAGTACCAAGTCCTTCTCAGCAAGGCTGCTCTCAATCCTTTCATCCCCCAGCCTGTATTGATACCAGGGGTTGCCCTGATCCAGGTGCAGCACCTTGAACTTGGCCTTGTTGAATCTCGAGGTTCACATTGGTCCACTTCTCAAGCTTTTCCAGGTCCGTCTGGATGGCATCCCTTCCCTCAGGCCTGTCAACTGCATCTTGGTGTTGTCAGCAAACTTGCTGAGGGTATGCTCATTCCTCTGTCTATGACTGTCTATGTCACTAATAAAGTTATTGAACAGTACTTATCCTAATATGGACCCCTGAAGGACACGACTTGTAAATGATCTTCATTTGGACATTGAGCCATTGACTGTAACTCTTTGGTCATGGCCATCCAGCCAATTACTTATCCTTCGAATGGTCCATCCACCAAACACATTTCTCTCAAATTTAGTGAAAAGTATGTTGTATGGGACTGTGTCAAAGGCCTTACAGAGTCAAGATGTTCATATTTCATTTAGATATGTGCAAGATTCCCTGTTGATAACTAATAAGGTGACAAAATCTGATACTTTCTGCCTCTCAGTCCTTTTAGCCCAGGCTCTGTTTCAATGCTTTTCCTGAATTACAGTCTCTGCAACAGTAGTATTCTCTGCTTACTTTGGGAAGTTCATAGTGTCTCTCCAAACACATACACTTTACAGATTGAGAAATGATAAACAGATCCAAAGAACAAATACAGTCTGACAACAACATCAACACAGCTTTCCCCTAATGACTTAACCCAGTTTCAAAAAAGACAGTAGCCAAGCCCATGCTCTAGTCCAGCTCCTATTTCCAAGGCAGGCCAAAAAAAAAGCTGGCTGTGATGGAGATACTCGTCCATCAGCAAGTAATGGAATATCAACAACTGAGGTCTTTGATCTCAAGAAAAATTATATGTGTTTCACCTATATGGGTTTTGAAATAATTCACACACAATGGAGTTGAAAATTTACAGAGGAAGAAATATGTGATTAGGCCTCATCGTGGGGACTTTAAACCTCCTGAGTTCACTGATTAGCCCTTGTCTCCCATTCCCCTTTGGGAAGTTGGGATCATTCATATTTGTAGTGCAGTGCTGAGCCTTAATGGCTCATTAGCCATTCAAGGAGAGGGAGACAAGTGCTGATGAACCTCAGTGCTGTAGTCTTAAATACCATCTCCAGGTTTTCTATGAGAAAAATCTCTATGATCAAATTGAGAGGGTTTTTTTCTGATCTGAAATGAAAACTGTAAATGTTGATACTGTGAGGGGAAATTGTAGAAATAATTCATTTCAGAAAAAATATATGTATTTCAGTCAGATATTTTTCTTTGAGATAAAGGAGTAGTACTCTTTCATCAGCTGAACTCCTGGCTGTTTCTAGGAAAGCCAAATATCCCAGTGAGTCCTTCAGTGCCCAAGTCATACCCAACCCCAAACCAGAGAGCATTAAGAATTAATGTGCTTGCAGGCCTTCTTCACCACTGCATCACAGAAAGGCTGGAGCTATCAAGACCACGATTTGCTCTCAGTCCAGTGACAGAAACACCAGAATCCCTGAAGCCCTGGCTTGTGTGAAAATTGTGTCCCAGAATCCTGCTGCAGAGACAAGATGTGAGCCCTGTCTAGTGGTGCAGATCTCAGGACCTCTCAGTGCCACCCTTGCTCCATCACTAGCTCTAGAAAGGTTAAGGTGATTGGGTTGCCCTCATGTTGTGAACCCTGGAAGTCATGGGCTTGCTAACTCCATGGTAATCTGAGCAGTAAGGCTGCCACAAAAAAACCAGTTCCTGGGAAGACCAGGCTTCCACATGGTCTGAGCAAAAACCACTGACATGACTGAAAGCAAATTGTTTTCATGAAAGAAATGCTTCATGCAGGTGGTATTTTCCAGGAAAATCTTATTCTAGCTGGAAATCTGCAGCCAACTCTGCCCTGGAACTGCTGAAGTCAATGGAGTTTGTGCAACACACCCAGTATCACGCTGAATTCAGTGAAAGTTTGTCTCAATGAAAAAAAGTGTATACAAAGAGAGAGGTCATATTAACCTTACTCATAGTGGTTAAAACTTTGCTTCCATGAAGAGTATCTACATCAGCCTCGTGCATCACTGAAGTCCCACTTAGGACACTTTGTCAGACATAAGTGACGCTTGAGCCCTCTGGTGACACACTGCACAAGGGTCAATTCACCCCACATAATATTGATAAAGCATGGGCCTATATCCCTAGGTTTAACCTAGAACTGCAGATCCAGCTATCTCAGCAGATTCTTGAGATGCTGCCTCTGCAGCATATAAAGAATTTCCCACCAGTATTAAAACCATTGACCCAGCCCAGGTTGTTTTATTTCCTCATTTACCCAGGGAGAAAGACTCTGATTTTTTTTTTATTTTTTGTGAAGGACAATGTATGACAAGTCTTACTGGGTCTTCTTCAATGTAAACAGGCAGCAGTTCTTAAGGTCAAAGAAGTACAGATTCTCAGGAATGAATAATTAATAGGGATATACAAAATGTCAGAACTCAAGTTTCTAGGATTTGCTAAAACACAGACAAATTGGAATCTGACAAAAACAAATTGTGTTTAATAATCCTTAAAGACGTGATCCCTGAAGCGTCCTGCAGTACCCAAGTCTCCCCTTGTCCAACTTCTTTCATCTTCATTTACACCAGACAAAGACTAGTGAAAATAATGTTTGAACTTTAAGTAATAAAATCAGTTATAAAATCACTTGCTTTATCACACTTTAATGTTTTTTTCCCACTCTTCCTTTATTTAACCTTCCTGACTATTTTTAGTGACTGCAGTTTCCAGCTGCATAGAACCGCTCCCTACCAAAGTAGCCCAGTGCCACGGGGGTGGTGCCTTGATGGCACAAAAAGAAGCTGGTCTTTTGCCCTCTGTTCTCCAAGGTGATGCCAAACCTTGTGACTGTAGATGACACAACATTGAGCCCCGGCTGCCAAGCCATGAGATAATATATAGGATCTAACTAATTCAGTCAAGCGGACTATAGTTGACTCAGAGCAAGGGCAGAGTAGGGTCACATATAGATAAACCTTATGGGGGAAATCACAAACCAGTATATAAGTCTTGTTTTATGCCTCATGTCCATCTTCAAACCTGCGATGTCAATCTGTCTTTGGCACAAGTCCACCTTTATCATCAGTCCATAAAAACTGAACTCGTTCTGAATTATGTCAGTGCCAAATTAGCCTCACTGAAAGTGCAGAATCAGGCTACCTACTAGTAATGAAACAAAGGGAGAACATTAAATTGTTGCTTTTTATTCTACACTGGCCTTCTGGACACTTCTTGATCAGATTTATAGGTCAACCTTTCAACTTAGGGCTCTAAAAAAGAAGATCCCATGGAATTATGCAGTTGCAGGCAGTGGGTAGTCAATATGGATATGTCCAGAGTGAAACTGAGAAATAATGAGGCAAGACTGTTCAGAAGAGGAACCACACATGTGAAGTCCTCTGTTTTCAAAGGGATAAAAAAAAAACCCCACCCAACAAGGATGTAAAGTGCTGCAAGAAATTTTCTGAGTTTTCATTTACTCCTTAACATGAGCAGTTTACCCTGGCAGTGAGTGCATTTAGGCATCTCTGCTGTACACATGGCATTCAAGGAAAGGACACTTTCTCAAACATCACTTAGCATATGCATGGGAAATATTTGCAGTATTAACAAAAGAATTAATAATCCCCTCAACACAGAATCATTCAAAATACACAAATATGCAGAACGTTCAGAGTATCTGAATTCTAAGGTGTTCCTCAGCTCATGACATTGTTAGTTTGTTAGTTGTGCAGATTCTACAGAATTTACCCTGTATTTTTATTGAAGTGGCATAAGTGACAGAGGGGACTCAAGCAGCATCCTGGATACCAAAATCTCCTCTTGCTGTGAACAGACACAGTTGGCCAGTCAAACAGCCAGCCAGACAGTTGATCACATATACAACCTATTTATATACATAGACAGGAGAAGCCTTAGACCTTGAACTGCAAAATTGGAGGCTCCCAGACAGAAACCTCAATGAAATCCCTGGAGACCTAAGGATGCATGGAGCACTAGCTGCTGGTACTCGTTGTCCAATGCCTCACTTCCACAACGCAGACTATAGTTGTCCCCAGAAACGTCTCCAACACAACTTACTTTGGTTCAAAGATTGAAAGCTGAGGAGAAGCATAAAGACATGAGAGGTGAGGTTGGAGAGTATCAGCACCTGAGGTGAAGACGCTGAAGAGACAGAGTGCTTCTCCATCAGGTACTCTCAGGCAGTGCCTATACTAACAAACGAAGCAAGGCTCAGGGCAAAGGCTGAAGCCAAGGGTTACTGACTGTGTCAGCACACTCCCTGGCGCAGTTTTGGGTTGTGCCAAGCAGCAGCACCCCAGCCTGCCCGCGTATGGTTCAGCACAGCAGAAGCCAGGGCGCACACCAGGGTGGTGGGTTGGACACAGCCACCCCCTGTTTCAAGGGGGACAAGAGTTTAGGCATATGGAGGTGAACGTAGCATGCTGCTTGGCCTCACTGCCAGAAACCTCTCCTGCTCCATTTTTCAGTAGTAGCAAAGGTGGGGCTCAGTCAAACTGTTGCCAAAAGATGGGTGGTTTTTTCACACATCCTTCTGTTTGCTGTTGCGTGTCAAATTGTCATGAACTGCCACGCTCTGCAGTGGCTGCATGTGCAGTGACAAGTCAGCTGTACCCCTCAGAAACTTCTCCATACCTCATCTGGAGCCCCAGCAGAATCTTTATCCTCAGGTTGCCACAGAGTCTTCTAGCAGTTTTGCATTAGCTCTTCTCAGACCCGTGAGACTATAGACCTGTATTTCATATTTAGCAGTTTCACACTTTTGAAGTAGGAAATTATTCTCCCTTTTCTTGTTCAAGTGTCAGTTTCATACCTTCTACACTTCTGATAGGAAACAAGGAATACAAAATTTCCTCTTTTCCTGGTCATACAAAATTATATAGAGACTTGTGGTCCAAATGGAAAACTATTCCTATTTTATATAAATAAATAATACTTTCACTTTGCATCATAGATCACATTATTTTTTTACCTAACTCAGGTAATTGCATTGGGTTTGCATGGCAGTGTTGTGGTAGCTGGGGGGTTACAGGGGTGGCTCCTGTGAAAAGCTGCTAGAACCCCCCCTAGGCCGGACGGGGCCACCCCCAGCCGGCTCCAAGACAGACCTACCACTGGCCAAGGCCAAGCCCATCAGCAATGGTGGTAGCACCTCTGGGGTAACATGTTTAAGAGGGGAAAAAAAAACTGGGCAGCAGCAGTCAGAGGAGAGGAGTGAGACTATATGAGAGCAACAGCTCTGCAGATCCCAAGGTCAGTGGAGAAGGAAGGAGAGGAGGTGCTCCAGGCACTGGAGCAGAGATTCCCCAGCAGCCCGTGGTACAGACCGTGGGGAGACCAGCTGTGCCCTGCATCATGGGGGAGCAGAGATACCCTGCAGCCTGGGGAGGGACCCACGCCGGAGCAGCGGGCTGCACCCAAAGGAGTCCATGATCCTGTGGGAAGCCCACACTGGAGCAGGCTCCTGGCAGGAGCTGTGGCCCCATGGAGAGAGGAGCCCAGGCTGGAGCAGGTTTGCTGGTGTGACTTGTGACCCCACAGGGGACCCAGGCTGGAGCAGGCTGCTCCTGAAGGACTGCACCCCATGGGAAAGACCCACGCTGGAGCAGTGGAAGGGTGTGAGGAATCCTCCTGATGAGCAGCAGAGAGACAACGTGTGATCAACCCCTGTTCCTTGGTGTCCCTGCACCATGCAGGGGCAAGAGGCAGAGAAAAGTGGGAGTGAATTTGAGACCAGGAAGAAGGGAGGGGTGGGAGAAGGGTGTTTTAAGATTTTGGTTTAGTTCTCTTTTTACTGTGATTTGACTGATTATAAATTAATTTTTTCTCAAGCTGAGAAAAAGCTGAGTCTGTTTTGCCTGTGACAATAATTGCTGAATGATCTCTCCCTGTCCGTATCTAGAGCCATGGGCCTTTCATCATATTTTCTCTCCCTTGCCCAGCTGGAGGAGGGGAGTGATAGAGCAGCTTTGGTGGGTGTCTGGCCTCCAACCAGGGTCAACCCACCACAGTAAACTTTTTCTGTGTTGTATACTTGATTCATTATCTTGACATGCAGATAAATGAAACATAACACAACAGTAAACTTCTTCCATGCTGACTCAAGTCAATGCTTTTTGATGCAGTTACACTGGTCAGAGATCTTGAAAGGCTGCTAAATTTCAGACATGCAGATAAAACTTTGTTTCTATGTGTGTATGCAATATAAAGAAGCAGATAAGGTTTAATTTCACCAAGTGACAACAAATCTAAAGAAGAAGAATCATTCTTCCCCAGATTTTTTTATTTTTAACTATTTGTAAGTCTGGATATTGTTACTTCTATGAACATCCAGCCCTAGTTAAGTTCTTGGCCTCAACAACATCCCATTTTGAGGAATCCTACCATCTGTTACCTGTTATTACTATTGAACATTCCAATTCTCAGATCCACAGAACAGACCCTGATTTCTAAATCCATCTTTACCTTTCTAAATTCATTGCCACCCATATTTATCATGGAAACTGTCAATATGAAGGTTGGGAACAGTCACATGATCACCCCAAAGGCAGCCATGGTTTATGTGCATTCTCCCAAGTTATCTGAAGGTTTATAGAATGCTTAGACGCCCAGAATGAGTCTAGGATTTGAACCTTGCTCAGCCTGAGCTATGGGTTAACAATCTGTTTATGAATTAGCCAACTTTCAGTTTAGTGGCTGGGTCATGCCCAGGGAACATTATCATTTCCAAGGCAGAGGCAGCCCTGGCCTCCTGGGAGAAAGCTCAGCACTCCTTCCTGGTAGAGCTAAGGGTTAGGAAACCCTAGGGAAAAAAAAAATGGGACCCCATGGAAGCCCCAGGGAGGGGTCATCATGTGAAAACAGACTTGCTTTCCCAAGTCAGGGCTTTTCTCTCTATGCTACCTGGAGGCAGAGGTATGCGTGGTACCACACAGGCTTAGGAAAGCGTTCACAGTTTCAATGCTCGATAGAGAGACATAGAAAGATCTTTTGTATCTGACCCTGCAGAATAAACATGACTTGTTTTGCTTATTCTCACCTGTGACTTTATAATTATCTGTTACATTATTTTATTTCAGTTTTTGCAAACCTTCTAACTTCACTTGATTTTCAGCATAGCTGGCAAAGCACCAAGTCCTATCAATCCTACAGGTGTAGCAAGCCCTAAAACCAAGCTAAGAATCCTAAGTACAGAGTTTATTCAGTTTAACTAATTATTAAACACCTCTGCTTAGTTGTTTAAAGCCCTTGGAGAGCTGGGAGTGCCACCTTCTTTACGGAAGAATTGCCTTCTGATCACTAGCAGCAGCCTGGAAAGCTTCCAGACAGTAGCAAGGATTAGTGAGGAGGAAACATGTTATGAGAATGGGCCACAGATGTGAACGCTCACTCCCCCACTTCGTGGTGCTGATCAATTAAAGGTAGTTAGCAGTTTCCAGACTGGTGGTGTCTTGAACATCTGCAGACCACAAATGCAGCTGATTCTCATCTTCTCCTTCCCTTAGAACAACCGAGCTGCCACCACCATCTCATGCAAAAATTGGTTGTGAAAATGGATGTACCTTCAACCACCCTAGTCCAAACGAAGTTTTCAAGAATCAGTAACCTGCGTGTTGAAAAGATGTTTTCCAGAAGAAGCTTCTAAATGTAATATTTTTACATTTACATTTTATATTAAAGTCACTCACCGCTGATATACTGAAGCGGAAGGAACGTCACCACCTGTAAAGGTGCAAGAAGACGGATGACCCTAGAGTGTTGTGCTTTTGGGAGACCGAAGAACCACTTTTCAAGGCAGTATCAGAACTAAATTATCAGTAAGTAGAAAGGCATCTGAATCAGGCAGACAGTTTTCACAGTTGCTGGGAGGCATTATATTACTGCCGCCTGTCTTTGTAGTAATGTCAGCCCTATGTGTAAAGGGGGTAGTGAGAGATCTGTTCCCTGGCTCAAAGCGCATACAGTGCAATACCATATGCTCCCATCAGAAGGAACCGTGGGTGCTCACAACCAATCAAGATCAATCTCTCAATTAGGCAGATCATAGGGTTCAAACACAAAGGAGAAGTGGTAACTCCCAGTGATGCACTTATTCTCTTAGCCGTGTTGTTTCTGTGTTGGATTATTGCTGAAAGGTTTTGGTGGAAAAAAATGTGTTTCAAGGAGGAGGTGTCACAATATGCCATTTATAAACAGCGAATTATATTTCATCATACACATTTATAATACATCCATGTGGACAGGTGCAGATACATGCAGGCTGCTTGGTCGGTGCTCTCAGATGGCTGGATACAAGCCAGCTCTAGTCTCGAAGCTGTTTAGACACAAACCGGTAATATACACAGCCTGTCACCAGGCCTTATTGACTTGAGCGCAGTGTGATGTTAACACAGTTATATAGACCAGAAATGGCTCATGTCTGGCCAGCTCAGGGGATGGGGAGGCAAACCTCATAGATACGTCTGCCCTCAGGAGACTGCACCCATAGATTCCCCCAAACTCCCCGGATTCATGAAGGAAGATGACAACATCTGAGATACAAACAGTGAGAGGGGGATTTTCTAACTCAGGCAGAATTTAAAATAAAGTCTTTGCTGTGATAATATATGTCTATATGGGTCTTATTTTTCTTTGAGGTTTGTCTTGAATTTTTACAATGTTCGTAGATATGCTGATAGAAAAAAAAAATATCAGTGTTGCATGTCTTTCAAGCATATGGCTCTCCTTAGAGCCAACAAGGCTTTTGTATGAAAAATGAATATGAAATCAGGGCAAGATTTTAGTACGACAAAGTAAATTTCCTCCAACACTATCTACAACAAACAAAAAGGGAAAAGAAAAGGTGGAAAATCTGTAAGGTGATCAAGCTTAACTCAGGTCCACAGGCTACCTCAAAGAAAAGATACAAAACAAATGAACAAACAAACAAAAATCCTCCTTAGAGATCGCACCAGTCAGCTGGCCAGAAAAAAATGCCAAAGCAACAGTGTACTGGTGCCATCTGGCTACCCCTCCTCCCTCTGATGGCTCTCTGCCATATTCCTGACCAGGGTATTGGAGCAACCAGATACAGGCCACATCCAAAAAAATCCTCACAGGTTTTATACTGGGCCCAGTGGATGCTGGAAGAGGTTGCTGGGAGTCAATGTTATATAAATGTCATGCAGCGTGAACATGCCTGGAACGGCTGATAGTCGGGTACCAAATCTTACTATCTCAAAGGCACCTCAGGACTTCACAGAAGTAAAAGGAGCCCCACTCTCCAGACAATTCAGGTTAACAGGGCACAGCATGTAGGAACATGCCAGGTTTTTTCTTCTGTGTCTACTTTTCATTTCAAACTTCCCTTTCGCACCCAAAATGGGGCTGTTACCTTGAAGAAGTCAGGATGTGAGGTCACTTTACCAGAAAGTGATCTTTACCTAAGTTGAAGAAAGCCAGGTTGTGATTATCAGACAGTTGTATTTATTTTGCTTGATATAAATGTAATCTAGGGATTGAAAGCAAAACACTACATATTCAGGAGATAATTCACAGTTTTAGATATCAACTGAAAATCAAAATATGCACCATTTGCAGTCAGCAACATTCGCGAACCACATGTATGGGGTATGTACAGCTGGTGTAGAATTTAATTTGAATGCTATTTATGTGCTATGCATGCTGCATATAAAGCAGACTGTCAACTGTTCACTTCCCAAAAAGGAAACAAAAGATAGAAAAATTAAACCTACAAACCTCGAGTTTTCAAAACAAGAACAATGGTCAGAATGAGGCTTATGCCCAGTTTTAATTTTCCAGGCTTTTGTCAGTTTAGCACAACCTTTCACTCATTTGGTGTATTTCTCTAAAACATAGTGCAGTTTGTAATTGTTTATATGTGGTTATAAAAATTGTATCTCTCTGAGGCACAGGAATGACCCCTGCTTAGTGAATATATATTCCTTGGATTTTTTGAGCTTCTAGTATTTTAATACAAATAATTTATAACTGAAATAATTTTACTGCTTTTAAAAAGTGTGAGATTGCCAGATTTTTAAGAGAAAAATGTTCTTTTTTCATACAGTACAGGTTTTTGCAGTGCAAGTATCCTGACACCGTCTCAATAAATAAACAAAACCCAGGACCTCTGGTTGGAAACTTGCAAATTTTATTTCATGTTCATTTGATCTCAATTAACGCCACAGAAAACTCCATCCCATTATTTTACAATCTAGCTCAGAATGACCTAGGAAGAACTCATGCAATTCACTTGGATTTAAAAAAAAAAAAAAAAAAAAAAACCACAAAAAACACCACCCCAACAACACCACCACTACACACAAAACCAAACCAAGCCAAAAAATACTCAAACCTCTAAACCTTTTTTCCAGTTTCTTTCCCTTTTGACCTTCTCTGCAAGTACAAATGAAATTTAGCCCTGTGCAGAGCCAATACTAGGGTCACCACTGCTAAAAGTAGCAATATGGATAGTAACAAAAATATGTGGAAAGGCCTCTATTTAATGTAAAAGACGTTGGATGACCTCCTTTAGAGACCTATACAGAGCTTGACAATAATAATAATACAGAGCTATGCAATAATAAATTTTACTAGTGTCAGATGTGCTACATCTGTGTTAGTAAATAAAATAAATCATGGTCATCTGACAACCGTGAGAGGAAGTGGAATAACAGTTTTCATCTATGTGCCCAAACTCTTCTCCATCCAAAATAAGGTGGTCCATCCATACTGCCTGTTGAGAGTCCTTGCCACCTGCCAGGTGATGCTAGACATTCTCAGCAAGAAATTGTGTGTCCCATGTAGTGACCTCCAGGTGAAAAGGATCTCTGGAGCAATATGATCCCTTTATTGTTTCACGATATTCCAGTAAGGGAACATCCTTTCCACCACCACTGACAGCAGATATCTAATAAAGTAACAAAGGTATGGGACTAATTTAAGGTGGAATAATAAGGTGCTCAGCTACAGTTCAGCTGTCATACACCCTTGTTGGCTTTGAAGATAATTCTGAAATTATTCTTTTTATGTTGAGAACACCTTAGATGGCAAAATTGGTCTTTTTTTATCCCTCATTTGCAAAACGCATTTCATGATCTAGGAAGTAGACAAAGTCTTCAGTTGATTTTAAGGATTTTGGAATAAATATAAATGCATTGGTATATTTATAAATATAAATGCATATAAATGCATTGGTAGCCCAGAAACTAAAATTACTTCCTTAAGCAATTATTGAATCTTGTCCTTTCTTCCCCCTCAAATATTCTAAGAAGTATACATTAATTTGGATTAAATCTCCATAGGAATTCACAGTCATTCAGGAAAATCAGTAGCAGCATAAAGAACGCTCTTCAGGAGAGCAGATTTCATCTTATTCAGGCATCTTACAGGTAGGATCCTGTGGGAGGCAGCTCTGAAGGGTGAAGGAGCTCGTGAAAGCTGTCAGGTCTTTAAGGACAGCATCATTCATGCTAATTACTCAGGGGAAAAAAAAAAAAGAGTAAGCATATTAGGCTTGGCTAAAGAGGGAACATGCAACAGAGCTCCAATGCAAAAAAGCACTATATGAGAGGTGGAATTGGGGACAGGCTACAAAGCAGAAATATATAACTGTTGCCTGGGTATGTTGAGATGATGTTAGAAAAGTCAAAACTCAGCTAAAGTTGACCTTCGCAAGGGATGTCAAGTGCAACAAGAAGATCTCCTACCACTATGCTAGTAATAGTAAAAGGCTGAACAAGGAAAATGTGTGTCCATTTCTGAATGGAGCAGGTGATCTAGTGACAGTGGACACATATAGGACTGAAGTACTCAATGCCTTAACAAAGTCTTCTGAGCCTATTTGCTTAGAAATTTTGAGAAGAGCTACTAGCATTGGTTGAGGATTCAGTCAGGAAATATTTACTACTACTTGACCCATACGAGTCCATGCGACCCATCAAGCTGCATCCAAGGGTGTTGAGAGACCTGGTCACTGTCTTTTCAAGGTGCCTCTCTACAATTTTTTCTGAAGTTGTGGACACTAGAAAAGATCCATGACTTCAGAAGAAAGGCAAGTGTTGCACCCACCTTCAGAAAAGGCTGAAATGGCCATCCAGGAAACTGCAGGCCAGTCAGCTGCACTTTGTTCAAGGAAATTACATGCCAGACATGGGTACCACTAGGTTTGCTTTATTAACAACTCAGAGTTGGACCAGCACCTCAGTGCATGGCAAATGGCCCAAGACCTCGCACAGTTTATATACCATTCAATCAATACCCATTACATAAGGTCCGAAGTCTCTGTATATTTCCACTCAGCCTTTCAGTCCTCAAAGTTTGTCATTTATCAAAGACCATCACAATCCCATCTCAGCTGCATTCTTCTTTTCTGGTTCCAATTCTTGTTTCAGTTTCAGGGTCTTCTTCGGGTTGCAGTCTCTGTAATCGCTTTTCTTCCATTTCTGTCTTGCACAATTCTGAGACAGACGTCAAGATGTACTATTAAGGGTTTAACTAAAGCAAGCAGTTTCTACCCATTAACTTTCTTTTGTTTAGCAAAGCACCTGTGCTTAATTATTTAATCACTCTTTGTTGAAACTGTCTACATGATTAGCTTGACTGGGTTTTAAACCAGCCTTGGGTGGGTCTGTACAAGGAGCAGGTTGAGAGCAAACATTCTAGGCCCGTTGAGCAGTATTTCTGCACTTTTTACAAAACCTCAAACCCCATATCTAAACCTACACTAGAGACTATGAAAAATTCTTTTACAACTTTGGTCCCTGGGAAAATCGTGGAGCAAGTCATCATGGAAGACATTTCTGGGCATATGAAGAAGATGGTGATTGGGAACAGTCACCATAGATTTATTAAGGTGCTTATGCCCAACAGACCTGATCATCTCTTACAATGACTGGTGTGGTGATCAATGACAGAGCAGTGGACGTCATTTACTTCTATTTTAGCAAGATATTCAAAACTGTCTCCTGCAATATTCTTATATCCAAATTAGGATGTTTTGGTCTGGACAGAGAACAAGTAGATGTGTGAAAAGCTGGTCAGTGCCTGGGACGGTTGATGGGTTGAACTCCACCTGGAGGCCAGTTGCAAGCTGAATACTGCAGGATCTGTACCAAGACCTGTCCTGTTCAACAACTTTGTCAATGGCCTAGAGGAGGCAACATAATGCACTCTCATGTTGTTTACAGATGATACTAAACTCGTGCCTGTCCATATGCTTGAGAGCAAGGCCAGCATACAAAGGGACCTGGACAGGCTGGAGGAACAGGCCAGCAAGAACTTAATGAAATTTAAAAAGGGCAAATGCCAAGTCCTGCACCTGGGAAGGAAGAACCCATTGCAGTGATACAGGCTGGAGATGCACTGGCTGTGGAACAGCTCTGCTGAAAAGGACACTAAGGTTCTGTTAGGTAGCAAGCTGAACATGAGCCTGCAGTGCGCCCTGGCAGGCCAAAAGCCCAACAGCATCCAGGACTGTATCAACAGCAGCAAGGCTAATGCGTCAAAAGGAGTGATTATTCCCCTTTGCTCAGCACTCCTTAGGTGCCATGTACTGCCACTGTCATTCAAGGTTGGCTGATGTTTCTCCAAATTGCACTGAGTAAATGAGGGATTGTCCCAGCACAAAAAGGGAGCACTCTCAATCTTCTGAGGCTTTGGAGGTTTAGGGTCGGAGAGGGATCACTGAACAAACACAAAGCATGTCTTTTTCTCTGTGGTGCATTATTTTCCACCTTCCTCACTCATAGAGTTTAAGTCCTTGGAATAGTAAGGTTATGTTATTATTCACACAGCACACAGCATTAGGGAGACCACATCCAGAAGGCTGCAGCCAGCACTGAGTTCTGTACTTGGAAAACAATGCTGATTAAGATACAAATTGTAAAAGGTTCAGAAAACAGTTACAATTCATGGTCTGGAAAATCTGCCTTACAATGAGAAAATAACACAACTTGGTATGGTTTCTCTAAGATCTCCCTCTATACTACCTCTAAGATCCCAGGAAAGACTTCTGTTAGTAAGAAATCTGTTCTGTTGAGTAGGCAAAGGCATAACAAAGAGGAGAAAGAAGTCTGTGTGCCATTACAGGGCTACGACTATCTGGATCTGTTACCAGTGGGTCAAGGGAGAAGATCTTTCTCCTCTACTCAGCACTGATGAGGCACATGTGGGGTGATGTCTCCAGTTCTGGGCTCCCCAGTATGAGACATGGACTTACTGGAATGAGTCACAAAGATGATTAAAGGACTGGAGTGTCTCTTGTGTCAGGAGAGGCTGAAAGACCAATATGTTCAGCATGGAGAAGGGAAGCCTCTGGGGGAATTTTACCAACATGTATAAATATCTGATGGAACAAAATGAAGAAGGGGGAGCCAGACTCTTCTCAGTAGTGCCCACAGACAGGACAAGAGGCAATGAGCACAAGTTAAAACCAGGAAATTTCACCTGAACACAAAGAAACCCACATTTTTTTTTTTTTACTGTGAAGATAGTCAATATTGGAATTGTTTGCCTAGGGAGGCTGTGGAGTCTTCATCTGTGCAGATATTCAGAAAGCAACCAAAAATGGTCCTGGGCAACTTGCTATAACAGACTCTGCTTGGGCAGGGTGTTTGGACCCATTGACTGACAGATGTCTCTACCAACTTCCACCGTTCTATGATCCTGTGAAGTTCCAGTAGCCAGCAAATGACACTACACATTGCATGTAGAACCTGTGCAAAGTGTTAATGGTAAGGGTAATTAGACTTTGATGAAATGTTTGAGTCACTCTGATAGCTTCTCATCAGATAAAACATCTGAGAAAATGTCTGCTTGAAAAGGTTGCTTCAGCTCACCCAGGAAACAGAATTCGTTTCTAACAAACACAGAAAAAAAAATTCTGCATCCTAAGTCAGGAAAAAGTCAGATCAAAATGTACAGCTTCGGTTGTCAAAGTCAGGCTGCTTCTCTTTACTTCTTGCACAGAACCTCTTCCAGCATCCTTATGGACAGACCTGGATTAAATTATTATAAAGGTGTTTGCTGATTTTAAAATCAGGGAGTCACTGAACATCAGTTCTCTGGTCTGCAATGCCCATTTAGATATAAGTTTTAGCATATTTGAAGTGCATTTGCAAATTCTTGTAAATATAGCAGGTGCATTGAATTGAATATGAATTCCCTTTCAAAACATAGATGAGGATTGCATTGTAGGAAAATTAGTATACGAGAATCGCAGAAGAACTGACAAAGAAACTCACTATTTTCTGTAATCTGTGAAATACTAGAAAAGCTGGAAAAGTTCCAGACAACTGGAAATAAGGTAATACCATGACCATATCTTAAGCAAAATTACTGAGTTGATTGTAAATCTGTCAGTTTGACACAGAAAAAGGCTGGTTTTATTAAGAGAAAAAACAGCCAGTGAACTGAACACCATTCCACATGCAATTCTGGGGCTAATGAAATCTTTGGATAAGTAAACAGGTACAAGTGGGGTAACAGAACCTGATATTCAGGCTTGACATTCAAGCAGTCAGTCAGCCACCCGCCCCTTAAACAATTGCAGTAGGAGCACAGTGCCCAGTTCTGCTGCCCACTCCTCAGGAAGGCTGCTAACAATACGGAAAGGGTTCAGAATGAAACAGAAAGGGTGACTGAGGGGTGTTTTATCATAATAAACTCAAGGAACTGATTTTAACAAATGTGAAGTTGATGACTCATTTTATGTTAGTAAAAGTGATCTTCAGTCTAGCCAAGGAAGGTGTAACAATGCAATGCCAAAGCTGAAACTAGCCAAATTCAAACCAGGAGAAAGTTGCATGTCTTGAACAGTGAGAACAGCTATCACTGGAACAATTTCTCTACGGTCATGGTACATTAACATAGGAAACTGAAACATTAAGCTTTGCCTTTCTAAAGATGTGATCTAGTTCAAACAAGTCAATTCAGCGCAGTCTTCTGCATTGCACAAGAGGTCAATTAGTTTCTCACAGTGGTTCCTTTGGGTCTTTTAAATGTAATCTGAACCTTAAGACTCTCCCGTCCTCTTCTAGACTGTCATGTGCCTGGAAATGCTGTTCACACAATTGTACATCCCTGCAACAATTACAGGAAGATGAATTGCACACTCCTTCCATGGCACTGTAACCCACATGTTTTGTGCTGCAGCATTTGACTTTGGCCCAAAGAAAGAAAGAACAGCTGTTGTTTAGACTCATTAAGAGCCAAGGAGCCTGACAGAGATCTGTTGCACACATTGCCTATGCGTGAGCGGATCGGTACGGTGCTACAGGAGCGCAACCCAACAACTGTTTCCAAAAGGCATGTGCCAGCACCATCTCACAGCACACTTCCCCACACCTTCCCTTAGCAGGCATGCATCATCAACATCATCACTTTCCTAGGGTTAACACAGTGAAGACCTTCAAATACTTGCAAACCAACTATTAACTTAATTAACAGAGTTGATGCTGAATTAGAGTTGCATATTTGTCATTTGGACCTCTGGGTCTACCCTGACGCAGCCTTTTCCTGAATGTGCCATATTTTGGGACTCAGTCAACTCTACCTGCTGGTTGTTGCCTGAAAATGTCTTGTGCAAAACAATTGACTTAATGCCTCTTGTCTGCTCTCCTCTTGGCAGAGCACATGTCCATCTGGAGTTACAACCTCCTATGACCACCAAGCTACCTCTCATGACACAACCAATATCCTCACAGATATGCAGACTGTTTTTATCAAGTGGTGGCAGCTCTTAGGACCTTCTGGTCCTGCCTTATCTCTTATTTTTGCAAGTATTCAGTCTCTTTGGGTTTATAGCAGATTTTTGTGTTGTTCTTGCAAGCAAAATCTAAGGTCATATTAACCCTGTTTCACTGGCACCGTTCTGTAACAGAAGTACAGAAGTTGACTCTGTAGTCCTTTTTTTTTTCAAGACACTTTATTATTTCAGTGACAGTTTCCAACGAATAGACTGACAAAAATGGGAACTAAAGGGTGTTTACCTAATCCTGCATTTTACTACAAACTACTAAAACTATGTCCACATAACTGAGACTGTGTGACCCTAAACTGTGTCTGCTGTTTCAGACAGAGCAGCAGAATTTACCTGAAATAGTGTTGTGGTTTAACCCCCATCAGCAACTAAGCACCACACAGCTGCTCGCTCACTTCCTTGCTCCCCCAGTGGCATGGAGAGGAGAACTGGAGGGAAAGACAAAAAAAAATTCATGGGGTAACATAAGAACGGTTTAGTAATTGGAAATAAATTAAATAAAAT
>NW_010228834.1:0-9982 GCF_000690775.1 Eurypyga helias
TTTAGATGAGGTATCAGGAAAAAAAAACCCTTCTTCAGAGGGTGGTGAGGCAGTGGAACAGGTTGCCCAGAGATGTTTTCTCCCCACCCCCCTCCTTCCCCTCCAAATTCTTTTGTTAGGCTAGTGTAAAGCAGTGATGAAATTTTGCCTATGCTTCACATACTGATTAACATGGGAAACATTCTTGCCTGCCCCAGAGGAGTGTTTTGAGGAGAATTTAATATTCATTAATCCTAAATGTGCTAGGATTAAGTTGATTTTAAAATTAATGGCCTTATTGTTTCTGGTAATTTGAGAAATATTATAAAATTGGAAAATCTTGGAACTTCATTTTGGTGTTATAATGCTGCTATTTCCTGTTCTTGTTGAAGCTGGAATGAAAGAACCAGAGGGATGATCAGACCAGCTAGCAGCTATTATTGAGGAGAACAAAGTGCAAAATGATTAAAACACTCTCTTTGGAGATGTGTGTTGGAAATGTAGGACACAGCGTTAAATATATTTCTATTTTTGCTTAAGAATGTTTTAGCAATAAACAGTCTCTTGTGCTAATAACTTTCCAAGGAGACTTGCCTAACATTAACTTACCTTGTTTTAACATTCATTTAACAGACACATGGCAGTTGGACAGGGTCCCGTTGTTAGGAACACCCTGAAATGAAATGCCCCTCATTACTCATGTTCCAAGTGGTATGTATAAAAAGGCAAAGCAGCCAACTCTCAATCTGTGATCGCCTTTAATGGGGGCAAAGGGGAATACTTTGGAGCCACGGAAGTCGAAAACAGAGACAAACATAGAAACAGCATGGTCAGGGGTTGTTTTAATCACATAATGGGGACATGATGATTTGATCCAGCTACACTCAACACTCAAGAATAGATGGGGCTTCTGAAAAATGAGTGTATTCCAAAATGTAATGGTTTCAGGTTCAAATGAGTTGGACTGCTTCCAACTGAATAATCAGTTATCTTTCTCTCATTCTTGTGTATTTATTACTCAGATAAAAGAAAAAGTTGAACAGCAAATTACAACAGGCTGTCTTCTAACTGAAGTACAAACTATGCTAATAGAGCTGCAGAAGTTGTCACTACTGTATTTTGGGGGGGAGAATCTGCATCCTTCTGCACAGTGATAATTAGACGGCATAGATTTAGCATTAGATGTTTCACAGTCTTAGGAAGAGAGGAGGAATAAATAGTGCTTGTCTGCTGCTTAGCTACTGTTTTCAGAAAACAGAAACAAAATGTCTTCCAAAGTCTTGAACTCATTCTGCTCTTAGTTTTGTGGTAGCACTCGTGCAGCCATATCTTGAGGGAGTCGTTCCAAAAATAATTTATTTTTTAGTACTGTCTTTTCTGGTGCTGAATGGCTCATAATTCTAATGGGACGTGATTACAAGCAAAATCGCTGTTCCTGCTTAATGCTATCTTCTGTTATTAAAAGGATGAGCAACTCCTATAAATTCCTTAGCTCTTACTAGAGATTCAGGTCTGAATTTCTGAGATAGTCACCATGAATTTGTGAAATATTAAATTTATTGTGAGTGTAGGCATAGGTATATGCTGTCTTTTTGGCGTTTCACACACCTTTTAAGGGTTGTATACTCTGAGAAGGATGCCTGTCCTATTGCTGCTCTTCCCTAAGTGGCTGCTAGTGGCCACTGTTTTAGATTACCAACCGGGATACGTAAAACTTTGGCCTGACACAGTATAGTTGTTCTTATGTGTGTACCAGTGGAGAACATTTCAGGTTTTACATGCTGCATTGTTGTAGCTTGAGTTGCTTATCTTTGATTCATGTACGTTTTAATGACTTGAAGATGAGGTGTTTGAGCAAAATACCACATCAGCAGTGAGCTTAGTCCAGCTGTCAGCAGAGTCCTCCCTGGGAGGTGGCACAGTTTGCGCAGTCAGCTAGGCTCCTGACCACATACAAACACGAAAGGTCAGGGCTAAATGTGTAGTTTTACACAATCTGAAAATGTGACTTTAAATCTCAGTTCTCATTAGTTTGAAGATATGTATTGAGTTTGTATGACAAAGTTTTGGGATCAAGGGTGGCTTCTGTGAGAAGCAGCTAGGAGCTTCCCCTATGTCCAGTAGAGCCAATGCCAGCCGGCTCCAAGATGAACCTGTCACTGGGCAAGGCCAAACCCATGAGCAGCCCTCATAACGCCCCTCTGATCACATGTTTAAGACAGAAAAAAAAATCCTGAAGAAAAGAGAATTTTGTAGGCAAAGGTAGAGAGAGCAAGGCATGAGAGTGACAATCCTGCAGACACCTAGGTCACTGGAGAAGGAAGGGCAGGAAGTGCTCCAGGTGCCGGAGCAGAGATTCCCCAGCAGCCTGTGGTGCAGCCCATGGTGAGGCCAGCTGGGCCCCTGCAGCCATGGAGGGTCATGGGGAAGCAGAGACCCACCTCAGCCAAGGGGGGGCCCCACACCAGAGCTAGGGAAGGCCTGAAGGAGGCTGTGACCCCATGGGAAGCCCCCACTGGAGCAGGCTGCTCCTGAAGGACTGCACCCTGTGGAAAGGACCTATGCTGGAGCAATTAGTGAAGAACTGTAGCCCATGGGAAGGACTTGTGTTGGAGAAGTTCATGGAGGACTGTCTCCCGTGGGAGAGACCCCACGCTGGAGCAGGCGCAGAGTGTGATAATCTCTCCCCCATGAGGAGGAAGGAGCAGCAGAGGCAACATGTGATGGGCTGACCACAACCCTCATTCCCGGTCCCTCTGTGCTGTTGTGGGGGAGGAGGTAGAGAAAACAGGAATGAATTTGAGCCTGGGAAGAAGGGAGGGGTGGGGGAAAGGTGCGTTAAGATTTGTTTCAGTTATCTTTTTCAATATTTTTGACTGGTGAAAAGTTAAATTATTTTTTTCCCCCAAGTCAAGTGTTTTGCCCTACGACGATAGTTGGTGAATGGTCTCTGTCTGTCTTTATCTCGACTCACAAGGTTTTTGTTATACTTTCTCTCCTCGGCCCAGCTGAGATAGGGTGGCTTGGTGGGCATCTGGCCTCCAGCCAGGGTCAACACACTGTAATACTCAGAATAGGAACTGTGTTTAGGCAAGCCTGATGCTTTTACATGGAGCCTTAAAAAGCAGCATTAAGAACCTGGCAGCTATCCTAATTTCCTCTAAAGACTTAAAAACTCTCTTCTACTAGGTACCATAGCATTTTGATTTGCTGTGTAATGCTGAGTTTGCTACATGATTGTTTTCAACATAGTAAACACCTGGGGCTTGACTTGAGAGGTTTGAATATTGAGCTGAGATAGTGAAGAGAGTATCACCATACTTTAAAGTAATCTGAATCCTAAGGAGTGTGTGAGGAGAGTTTCCTGTGAAAGTAAAATTTCGTCTTGCACTTGGCATTAAGTAGTATTGAATAAAATGTTATTCCTGAGTACAGTCTTATCACTCTCATTCATTTTAAATGAAAGTTTTAAAGATAAGAAATGCTGCCTTTTGCACTGTTTTTACTTCCTGATGTGATTTCTGCACTAGAAATTCTCCCTGTCTCCCTGCCCATCCTAATGGGAATTACAAGGCAGAGAAATAGATAGCCCTATTTTTACGACAAATAATTATGTGTAACTGTCGGAAATAAAGAATGATGATTTTGATAGCATCTTAATAAATAAATATTGTATATTTTTGTTTATTAATTACTTATACCTATTGTTTCTACGTTTCCTGTGTAATGGAACCAGTTATGTGCATGAAGGTTTGGGTTTTCTTTAGTATTTACCCAACATGCTGCTGACTTTTTTTGTTAAACAGTGAAACTAGTAAAACTTACCTGTGGGAGAAGGAACTTGAGAAAATGTAGTGCAGCTGCTCTGAAATGCTAACATGACTGCCGAATTAAGTACGCTGAGACTTTGATAACATGTAGCTTCAATGTACTGATGTCTTTCAAGTAGATACTCCAGTCTGTACATTTGATCTACAAAATATATTGGTATTATGGCAACTAAATATTTTGTATGTATACAGAAGTGATTTTCCTGTGAAATCTGGGCCATTACCTCCTGGGAGGGATACTCTGAAGGAGAACTAGACTTTAAGTACATCCACACAGCCAGTGGCAGATGTCCTGGTTACACAGCTGTCAGCTGATAGTGCTTGGGCTCGCTGCTGTTGCTGTGCAGCATTTCCCATATGGAAGATGGGAAATGGAGGATGGCCTGCAGTACTTATAACATTTTAAGCAAGCAAGTAAAATGATGGTCTGACAAAACAACAGCAAGAAGTAGAATGAAGGTTTTAGTAAATTTAAATCTTAAAAACCCTATTTTAAGATATCACTGGTAGAAGTGGCCTGAAATAACAAGGAACATTCTAACCTTTAGGCAAATGGTGTCTATATAAGTGTTTGTCTTATTTGCACCATTTCAATAACTGAGTATTTAAATCTACGTGAGTGGGTGTTGTGTTTGTAATTCACAAGCCTGGCTTGGGCTGGGGGAAGAATGGAATGGGGAGGCAGAACCTGAGGCTAAAGGTCCTTAATGCTTTGGAGTTTATTATAGCCATGTTTTGAAAAGATGTTGGGAGTTCCCAAAGAAGAAGGTTGGCTTTTATTGTTTGCTAATACCTCTGTTGCCAGACAAGGGGGCAGGGCTGGTCTTCCAAGCTGTCTGTCATCCTCACAGAATGTGGGGAGTGGAGACTTGAGGAGCAAAAAACGAAATTTCATCATGTAACCAGGGACTCATTGTTAACACTGTCAAGCATATGGCACAGCTGGGAAATTTTTATGCCAGGTCTGGCGAGCTAGGGGGAAAGCTCACAAAGCCAGGCAAGGCATTTGGACTGATGGCGTTGTTAGTAGGAAGAAGCAGATGATAAAACAATTTTATTTAAAAGCTTAGAAAAATAGTCCTGTGATTTATTACCTAAGCCACCAGATGTACTGTACAATACTGTACTACATCATTGAGACAGCATTCTCTGAGGTAATAAAGATATAAAATGTGTGTGGGTGTGTGTGGGAGAAAGGAGTAGTGGAATTGAGGGCAACTTGAATAAACTTTTGGAGATTCGTTGTTGGATTTCTTGCTCTCATTGCAGAGTGTAAAATCCTAATATGCCCCATAACCAAAAGGCTCTTAAAAATAATAATAGGCTCAGAAGGGCTGATTTTTGCCATGGATCAAATTCCTGGCAAGCCATTCCCTGTGTATGAAAAGATGGATTAGATTTTGTCATTCTTTTTCAGAGTCGTTGTTGTCAGCTCTGGGAAGGTTAGTGACCTAGGGATTGGGTGTGGAGAGGGGAGAGGTTGAGGCTACTTTGGCAGACTTCAGATTATTTGCAGGAAGCAGCCAGGAGGAAACATGCTGTTTCTGGAGCCCTGTTCAACGCTCCTAGAGCAAGGAGAAACGTGCAGGTTTTGTGATAACACAGATGGCCATGCTGGTCACAGAGTTTGTGCTCTGTGTCCAGCACAGATACCCACTGTGTCAGAAATATATTTTAAACCTGCTGAGTGCTGTTACTTGAATGCTGTAGTTGTCACCTGCTTTGCATCATAATTGCACAAGAATCCAAAGCCTTGCAAGAACTGTGACAAAAGCAATTTATTCTGTAAAACTGAAAAGCTGTGTGGGATACCAGTTAAAAGAAAAAAAAAATCAGAATACTTCAGTGCTGGGCTAAAGATGTTATTTTCATAGAAGGGATTCAGGCAGTAGAAATAAGTATGAAAAGGATGAGGGGAGAATCAATGTCTGTATAGTTTCTGTGAACCTACATCCAAGCAAATTTTTCTAGATATAAATTTCTGGGTATCATTTGTCTCTTTTTATAACAGAGCTAGCAATTTACAGGTCCAGAAAACTTTTCGTCTTCAAACAGATAAACTGTGAGGTTTCAAATAAGACTGATCATTTATCAAAATGGAAAGGGAAGAGGAAAATAAAATCAAAAGGTTTTTTTACTACTTGGATTATGACTTTTTAGAACAAAATTTCTAATGATTTTTTGTGAGCTCTAAAAAAATGCATTTTAATTTACATGCTTGCTGTGAAAGCAGCAAGGAAGGTGAAGTTATAAGTGAATAGCAATTCAGTAAGGGCAGAAATGAAGCTGTTTCGGCTCAGAAATTAAGAAGTATAAGGAATTTTAAAAAGTATCTGGGCAAATACATCACAAAACATGTAGGGTTCTTTTTAAAATAAAACAATTCTTGCACAGGGGAAGGGTTGATTTTGCTGGAAATTTTTATTTAAACACAAATTCAGACTTTATAAAAATATTTTACATTCAAATAGATATTTCTGAATAAAGAAATGGTTTCATAAAGCAGAATTTGCTGTTAAAATATATATTTGTTCCAGTACATTTGTTTTCCTTCGTGCTCCTCCTCATCTGCCTTCTTTCTGGAACTGCCCTGCTTGCTGCTGCTGGCTGTCTGACAGGTCCTTTGGCTGAGCCACCAGCAGACCCAAAAGAGCAGGACCAGGACTCCAGCAAGGGCCCAGAACTGCCACTGCCTGCCAGCGGCACTCTCCTCATCATCCATATCCTGACCTGGAAAAGACCCAGGAGGATCATTGCGTCCAACCCCTTACTCCACGTGGGCAACCTTCAAGATAAATCTTAGAACCCTAGAATCACTTAGGTTGGAAAAGACCCTTAAGTTCATCGAGTCCAACTGCAAACCTAACACTGCCAAGTCCACCACTAAACCATGTCCGTGGGTGCCACGCCTACTCACCTTTGAAATACCTCCAGGCTTAGTACTTCCCTGGGCAGCCTGTTCCAGTGCTTGATAAGCCTTTCGGTGAAGACATCTTTCCCAATATCCAGTCTAAACCTCCTCTCACACAACTGGAGGCTGTTTCTTCTTGTCCTATCACTCTTTACAGGGGAAAAGGGACAGACACCCCCTTCGCCACACCACAACCTCAGGTACATGTACAGAGCGGTAAGGTCTCCCCTGAGCCTCCTTTTTTCCAGACTGAACAGCCCCAGATTCCTCAGCTTCTTCTCTTGAATGTTCACCAGCTTTGCTGCTTTTCTGTGGATGTACTCCAGCACCTCAATGTCTTTCTTGTAGTGAGGGGCCTAAAACTGAACACAGGATTCGAGGTGCAGCCTCACCAGTGTCAAGTACATGGGGACGATCACTTAACTAGTCCTGCTGGCCACACTGTTCTTGATTCAAGCTGGGGTGCTCTCACCCTTCTTGGCCACCTAGGCCCACTGCTAGCTGTTGACCGACACCCCCAGGTCGTTTTTAGCCAGGTAGCTTTCTAGCCACTCGTTCCCAAGCCTGTGGAGTTGGAAGGGGTTGTTGTGGCCCAAGTGCAAGACCTGGCGCTTCGTTAAACCTCACATGGTCGGCCTCAGCCCATAGATCTGGCCTGCCCATATCCCTCTGAAGAGCCTTCCTACCCTCAGGCAGATTAACACTCCCACCCAACCTGGTGATGTCTGCAAACTTAGAGAGGGTGTACTTGGTCCCCTTGTCCCAGTCACTGATAAAGATATGAAACGAAGCTGGCTCCAGTACCTATCTCTGAGGAACACCATTTGTGAGTGGTGTTCCCAAAACTCTGGGCCTGGCCATTGCTCCAATTTTTTACTCAGCAAAGGGTATGCCGTCCGAGCCGTGAGCAACCAGTTTGGGGGAGACAATTTCAAAGACTTTACCAAAGTCTACATAGGCACCATCCATAGGCCTCATCCACTGAGTCACCTTGTCATAGAAGGAGCTTAGGTTGGTCAAGCAGGACCTGCCTTTCACAAACCCATGCTGACTGGGCCTGATCACCTGGTTGTCCTGTACATGCTGTGTGATGATAGCACTCAAGATGATCTGCTTCATAACCTTGCCTGTCACCAAGGTCAGACTGACAGGCCTTCTTGCAGATGAGCATCACATTTGCTAACTTCTGGTCAACTGGGACATCCCTGGTTAGCCAGAACTGCTGATAGATGATTGAAAGTGGCTTGGTGAGCACTTCTGCTAGTTCTCTTAGTGCCCTTGAGTGGATCCAACCTGGCCCCACTGGCTTGTGGGTGTCACTGTGGTGTAGCAGCTCACTAACTATTTTCCCTTGGATTCTGCTCCCCATTGCTACATACCATCAAACAGGATAGGTATACGGAGAACAATTGGTCTTAAAGGCTGAGGCAAAGAAGGCATTAAGTACCTCATCCTCTTCCTTATCCTTTGTCCCTATGTTTGCCTCACATCCAGTAAAGAATGGAGATTCTCCATAGCCCTCCTTGTTGTTAATTTATTTATAGAAACATTTTTTATTACCTTTTACGGCAGAGGCCAGAGTAAGTTCTAGTTGGGCGTTGGCCCCTCTTATTTTTGGAAAACCTCACAACATCCTGGTAGTCTTCCTGAGTGGTCTGCTCCTTCTTCCAAAGGTCATAAACTCTCATTATTTTTCCCGAGTTCCATCCAAAGCTCTTTGTATAGGTAGGCCAGTGTTCTTCTCCACCAGCTTGATTAGTATTAGCATTTCCTGCTATTTGCAGATTTAAAATTTTTCTAAGTTGTATTTCTATTATGTTAAATTTAGGCCATTACCACATGTGGTGCTTTCTGTAATTTTGCAAGAAAAAGTACATACCATGTAAGGTGGCTTATGGAAGTGACTGATGAACTAATAATTTTGTTGTATTTGTATAACAAAAGTCAGTTTCATAAAAAGGACAAGTCTTAATGTATTTTGCTCAAATAAATGTTTTAAGAAGATGGATTGTTTTATTTTCATGTTGTATACATACATGTATGTATTCTAAAATACTTTGTCTCCTTGAAATGATAGAATATTCTCATAAATCACATTCAATTTGACACAGCAAAAAACGCTTTCTTGCTTACGCTATTAATCTCAATTATATGAAGTGAAATAATTTTCAGCATGTCAGGGAAATTCGCCATGCTATCCATCGGCACATGATCTCTCTTTTGTGACAACCTGAAGAGAAAGATTACGTGATGTTGCTACGGGTCTAACCTTTCAGAAAATTTTTTCCAACATTTTGGCAAAGGAATTTTTGTGCAACTCAGCCACAGGAATTACAGTTTTACTCTGAACCTTTCAATACTTTGGGGGCTGTCCTTTCTTTAAAATTATCACATATTTCTGGTTCATACATTTCTATGAAATGTTGCCCTAAATCAAAGTGAGTACTACCTGCCTGCTCTTTTCAGCAAAGACTGCTTTTTACTAAAGACATCCAAGAGTATCCACGCAGCTCCTCATCTAATCTTTACCAAAGCAGCCAGTCTCTGGCTCTGAAGAATTATCTTTTTTATGGAAAGCTTATTGTGTCAAAGGCCGAGAAAGACACAGGACACTGCAGTGATTTCTGGAAAAGGACGATGTTACATGCCCAAAATTTTCAGTCAGCACGCTTTTCAGTCACCAGAGGGGAGCCATGGCAATTCCCTTACCTGAGACTTTACATGTTGTACAGTAACTTTTGCCTTGTCTCCCAGGGACCTGTGCTGAGTGTACTCCTGCATGTTGCAGGCTTCCAGGTGCTGAGGAGTGGGAGATTTGCAATTTTTTTGGGTAAGATTTGTATTTGTTAGGCCTGAAAAGAGTGGAGAACTCCTGGATAGTAGGAGACCCATTTGTTTCTACTGACAAAAAAGGATGAGGTGATAGAAGACTATGGGAGACAAAAAAATTAGTAGAGCATGAAGAAAGAGCATGAACTGAAGTTGTTGCATATATTGTGTAGGTAAGGGATTAGATCAGCAGGGTCTTGGATCTAGGTCATCTCTTTTCCACAGAGCTATTTTACAGAGTGTTAGTTACTGTACGGTGTATAGGGTTAATCAGAAGTTAAATTCAGTGTAAAGTATGTAGGAAATTACAGTCAAGCACATTTTTAATATTTTAATGAAATGGATTTTTTTTTAATGAGGTCTAGGTTTTTACCATAGGATGACTGCACTTTGGACTGGGAGCTGGCAGTTGCCCCAGAGTAACAACATAAAA